>NC_046368.1:6048516-6120080 GCF_011125445.2 Fundulus heteroclitus
AGTGAGCGGGGTGAGAGGAGTGAGCGGGGCGTACGGGCTCCAGGATGCGGTGGTAGCGCCCCATCCTCTCCACCACCCAGGCCTCCTGCTGGGGCACGAACAGAACCACGGTGTTGATGGGCAGACTGGAGGCCCAGCGCTGCTGAGCCGGCGTGACCCAAAGCCTCGGCGCCGCCCGCTGGCTCTGCTGCAGACACACAGAGGGAGGAAGCAGCTTTTTACACGTTACAGCCCGCCACGTTACATTAATCTGATTTAAAAAAGCCGGTTTCTGGTAAAACACGACTTCTACAGTAGATCAATCTTACTATAATTATAATAATGATTATAATATTCATCGGTGATGGACCAACCAGTCGGCATTTAGTCTAAATGGGGCGACGTTTTTGTGTAAATGGCAGAATAATCGTGTATTTTCTTTATTATTTTTTTTATATCTCCCTCCCTTTCTTTGCTGTTGCCCTTTAGTTCTGGTTTCCATGGCTCCAGGTCCATTAACTAATATCTGTCCTCTTTCTCCTACACACACCATCCATCTCTGCCCTTCCTGATTTCATTTCACATTTTGAGAGTAAGAAAACAAAATAAATCTTTCTACATCAACACTGTATCGGGTTTTCTTTCTGGTTTAAGTAGTTTACTGAACTATAGAAGCAAACATAAAAACATCCAGATTATAACGCATAATTTAATAACTGTAAACTTTGCATTATGGCCTTTACCGTTTGTTTTGGTTCTGAAGCGCGGTTTGGGCCGGCTGACTTTTATGAAAATAAATATACAGCGTAATAAATAAAAAAAAAATTAGGAACATTTTGAAAACGCATCAGATGTAAACTGGAGGAAATAAATCCTGCAGGATCTCCTGACATGGAACGGGCCATGTGTGAAGGAAGGGGTTTTCCTCATTTGTCGTATTAAAAGATGATCATCCAGTTTGCTAATTATTTTGAATGATTTAATTTGACTCTTTAACAGCAAAAAACTGAACTCTTTTATGTTAAGCAATATAAGAACATTATTTGGATCAGTTGTTCTTTAAAAACACTTGCTGTAATCAGCCAATTTTAATAATTGAATTCAAAGCAGATTTTAATGCACCACAGTCTGCATTTGAGTAATTAAATGTCATTGGATAGATGTTACTATGAAATTAAAGAGAACGTCAAAAGTGGGTTTATTAAAATATGAATACTTTGTGTTGTACTTAACATTTTAAATTGTAGGATTTTAACTTTTCTGTCACAGTTTTCCCAAATTAAAATCTAAAAGCTTCCATCTGCATCAGCGACCTGTGTTGGTGGACCAAATCATTCTTGAAATACAGTTGTGGGGCCAGCCAGGATCTGTACAGGGGCCACACATGGCCCCCGGGCCGCACTTTGGACACGCCGGCCCTGGACCAACGCTGACCCACCATCAGACCTCGTATGACATCAAATGAACACAAACACTCACACAACTACAGCAGCTACGTCATATCCGTATGCTAACAGCTAGCGTTTAGCTCAGGCTAATTACGTAGCTCCATTATGTGGAGGAGTTAGAGTCAGAATTAGGGCTGAACAATTAATCGCATTTTCAATATAATCGTGATTTAAAATAACGCAATTTCCAAATCGCAGAGGTCTGCAATTTTTGCCCATGTAACAATTAGGGAATTAGACACGTCCATTAGGTGTCAGTAAAATGTTTAAAGTGGGGTTGCCTCCACATGGAAGGGAAGACAGTTGCAGCAGTGAGATAATCTAATTTTATTACTTGTTTTAGAGTTTGTATAATCATACAAAGCATTAAGTACAGGTAAATCAGTTTAACACATAGACTTGCTTGTTGGTTGAACTTTATGTTCAACAAGGATTGATGTCCAATTAAATTAAAATCTGTTCTCTTGAATAATATTCTGATAAATAGAAACATTAAAAGTTATTGTTTTAAATAGTCCTTGTTTACAAATATCTTTATTTAGACGCCATTTTTGTTGCTTGTGGTTAATGCAGAGAAAAGTCAAAATTGCAATTTTGGTTGAAATATATCGTAGTCAGAACGCAATCATTACTGCTCCGAGTTTAGATGCTGTGGGTCTTTTAGCAACTAATCCACATGGCGAGGAAACAAATTGATTTGTTGTTTGTATATATTTTGAAACACATGATAAATTAAACTGGAAAAAAAAAATCGCATTAAATCACAATATTAAGAAAAAAAATCGCAATTAGATTATTTTACAAAATCGTTCAGCCCTAGTCAGAATTAATATTTTAACCGGAAAAAATATGCTTGGATGGTTGATTCTTCCATCTATAAATCAGGAAGTTAATTTCGGACACTGGTTGCAGGCAGCATGGCGTTCATCACGGCTTCTCCAGATCCTTCAACCTCTGCCCTATGAGCCAAGAGAGAACCAGCCCCCATTGGTGAAAAGATCAGGGTAACGGAGCTGAACCCGTCTCCAGTGTTCTTTGGCAAATACCAGACTGGCCCACCAGAGGACGCCGGGCCCTCAGGCCCGCCTCATCAAGTCTGTTTCTCGTGGTTTGGTCAGAGACGTTCATGGCAGTGGTCCACCAGAGGTCACTTTGCAGAGCTCTGGCAGTACTCATCCTGTTCCTCTTTACACAGAGGAGCCGGTACCGGTCCTGCTGATGGGTTAAGGACCTCCAACGGCCCGGTGCAGCTCTGCTAGAGTAGCCGCCTGCCTCCTGGGCTCTCCTCTATGCTCCTGAGACTCTGCTGAGAGACGCTGCAAACCTTCTGCCAATGTCACGCATTGAAGAGTCGGTCTGGCTGTGTCACCTCTGTATGGTCCAGTTGGTCATTAACACCACCAGAAACTGATCAACCACCCGTTCTACGACTGAATCGACCAGGTGAGGGACTGGTGCTCAATATAAAGTACGTCGCCTCATGAGGAATAGACGCTTTTTGAGAAAATTTCAAAGCAAAGTCTCAAAACATCAGACAGGAAGTTGCAGCTTGGGCGCAAACGAGTCTCCCAGATGAACAACGTAGGGGTTGGGCCATATGAAGGTTACATTTCAGCACGATATACCGCTAAAAGACAATTTACAGCTTCTTGCAGTCTTCTTCAGGTAACAGCGTGGCTGTGACTGTATGTCTATTACCATCTGACATAGAAAGTACTCCTGGGTCAGTGTGAGCTTCTGTGCTTTCTGTGTCTCTGCTCTGTCTTCTCTAACATAGAAAGTACTCCTGGGTCAATGTGAGCTTCTGTGCTTTCTGTGTCTCTGCTCTGTCTCCTCTAAGCCCCAGTGGGTGGAGGCAGATGAGCGTTCACACTGAGCCTGGTTCTGGTTCTGCTGGAGGTTTTCCTCTCCACTGTCGCCTCATGCATGCTCAGTATGAAGGATTGCTGCCCACCCAAACATACTTTACAAGTCTGGAGGTGTGTGGCGACTGACCCAGAGGCTTGATTTTATACACCTGTGGTCACAGAAATGACTGGAACACCTGATTTCCGTGTGGATGGGGGGTGCTCCTGCATTACGTCACACCACGTCAACGAATCAGCTGGTTATATTAATTTATGAAATGAACAAGATGTCCTCCTTCAACTCAATCGCTCTTACTTTCTTTTTTTCAGATTGAAATTACTGTAAATAAAAATAATATAAAATAATTTAAATGCTTTACTTTAAATGAATGAAAGGCTTGCAGCCATCACCGTGAATTTAAAACCACCTCTCAGCAGCGCGCACCTGCATTCGGCGTGGATTCTAACTGACGTCTGGGCGCCGGATGACGTCACCAGCGAACGATAACCGCGGGACTGACCTGAAAAATGGCGCCGCCTCTCCGACACAGCGTCCGCAGCATTGTGTTTTCTCTGGAAGATTCACGGCGCAGGTAGCTACAGCCTGGAACACCGAGCCAGCGCTCATGTGAGTGACCCCCGTCCGAGAGGAAATGGGAGTTACATCAGTGGTGCAGCCCTGGAAATACTCCCCCCGACGCTAGAAACAGAGGCTGAATGAGAAGAGTTCCGCTTCAATAAAAAAAAAAAAAAAAAAAAAAATGAAAATGTTTTTGTGTTGTTTTTTGAAAGTGTGTTTGTGAAACTATCATTGTTTTCTGCCTATTTAAACTTAATGGACGAGGAAAGGCTCTGCTTAAAACACAATATAGGTTTCAAGTTTTAAGTTAATTTTATTTAATTTAAAAATATATATATATAAGGGACCACGGCTGCTTTTATTGCTACTGCTGCCTGTTGGATATTATTATGAGTTTATTCCAAGAAAACTCAATAACAAATGAAGCAATTTGATACATGAAGTTTCATTAAAATGGTGTCTATTATGATATGTAAACTTGTTCCTGTGTTTTCAGAAGCAAAAGTAAGATCTTGAAACACCTAGAATGAGTAGATTAAATGTATTGTGAACAGGTAGTTTAAATTATGTTTGAGAAATCATTATTATAATACAAATAATAATAATGCAACAACTCTAAGACATTGTCAGGCTGATTTTTATTACTGCTAAAAAATATCTTATGCATTGCTGGTTCTAATGATATTTGCTTGTTTGTTGCAGCGCTATGAATGTTTTATAGAGAAATAATTAAACACACCACTATGTGTTTGTAATTTTGAAGTCTGATTAAAACAGATTTTTTTTCTAATTTAGTTTTGGTACAAATGTGATAGCAGAATAATTTCTCTATGTGGTGTTCTTTGGTAATTATTAATTGATATGTAGTTATTTATTAAACTGGGTTTAAGTAGGTTTGGGGCACCTTACTTGCCACTTGTTGCTCCTTATTGATCTATACAGAGAACCCAGCGGAACGTATAATGGATTCTTTGCTTCAGATTCAGTTGATCCTGGCGTGAGAAAAGGTGATAAGGTCCCAAATACACCTGAAAGCAGATGTTTTATTTACTTCATAAAATAATAAATAAATAAAAGCACATGTACCTAAAACTAGACTAAACATTTCCTGTTTTAGGTCAGTTAGGTAAACCAACATCATTTCTAAAAGCCTGAATAACAAACACATTTTTTTTAATGTAGATTTTGTTTGTTTGGTTTACTTTCTCCTAACTTCTCTTCCCACGTGTTTTCTACGGGTCTGAGAGCACGACTTTGTGATTGCTCCTCAGAAACACTGCCTCTTTTGTCCATAATACACTAATTAGGCCGTGTGCTGAGGCATTTAGAAGACCCATTGGAACCCCAGACTTTAACTTTCTGTCTTGAGATGTTGCTTCAATTTTACCACATCATATTCTTTCTGTCTAATGAAATCCATGTTGTGAAGGGCATCGGTCCTCCATTAGGCCAAAAATCCACCCACACCATGATGCCACCACTCCTGTACTCCCGTGTTCTAAAACTTGCAGAATTCCCTCTCTTTTTTCCTACCGTAGCCGTCATCATGCTCATATTTTGTCTAATTTCTTAAGATTTTGCATTATGGGAGAATCTTAAGAAAGGGAACAATATGTTTGAGGTGTGTCATAAAAATTACATCCACAGCTGCTCCTTCATTTAGCTAAAAGGTTGTGAAAACCAATCAGAGGCTTACGAAGTCGTGGCGTTGCTGTCTGGGTTTTCCAACTGGGTATAGTTTTCTTACTGCATGAAAAAAATTCAGCATTTGAAGAAATTAATGAAAATAACGATCTTTCAGTGCTCTGATGTTTGGTGGGTTATTATTATTTTAATAATCCTAAATTACCTCAAACTTTGTTTTGATTTAATTAGTTTGACTGTCAGGTAATCATCTTGTACAGTAACTCACTTTAAGTATTAATGTCACTGCTCTCAACCACATTGCTGCATTTGCACATTTTACTTTTAATTTCTGCTGCACAATTATGGGAGCTACAGATGTATATACAATTTATAGATTATACTTATTGTATTTTTATGTTTTACGTTAAACTTGTCACTGTCTGTTTCCAGTATCTTTTGCTTCTGCTGCACAACAATTACTCAGTTCTGAGACCAATAAAAAAAAAAGCATTTTATCTTATGTAAAACACACAATCATGACAAAAAAATATACAAAACTGGATCAAAAGCTGATAATTAACTAAAAATAAAGTCATTTTAGTGTGGATTGTTTTATTGTTAGCTTAGGAACGCGTCACCTGTTCCTTCCACCGTGACTCGCGTCAGCGATTGGCTGAAGTCCTACAGAACGCCCCGCCCCTCAGCCGCAGCGCCTCGCTCTGATTGGCCAGCTCAGCCGCCAGTAGCAGGTGTCTTCTCCTCCTTCTTTCAGGCGCTCTCTCGGGCTGTCCGTCGGAGTGGAAAGCTGGGATGAGTTTTAATAATGGCGTGGACTCCGTGGGGAGCAGCTGCTCTTTACGTCCTGTCCGGTATGAGCAGCAGGAAAGCTGCGGGCTTCGACAAGACTTCCCTGGGAGCTCTGAGCGCGTTTTAACGGACCTGATGATGTTGCCCCACTGAGAGTAAATCTCTGCTGAGCTTGAAACTGTGAAACTACCTGCTGCTTGTCGCTGGAAGCGCTTTGCCATGTCGCTGCTGTGTGTCAGAGGTACGTTTGCGCTTTTTATATTTACTTTCTATGAGTGGCAGAGTTTCGTGTGGCGGATGGTGGAGAAACGTTGTTTCTCAGTGGAGTGACTTCAAAAGTAGTCCCTGCTGTTGGTATCAAGGACCAAAAGTACCAGAAACCAATAAAAAAAAGTATTTGTGTAATAAATATTTACATTTGTGATGTTGCAATTTGAAATGAACTTCCACTTAAAAAAGCAATAAGAATACCTACTGAATAAAATATTGTCCCCATAACAATAAAAATGTGGCATTAATAAAATGCACAATGAAACAACAACCGTAAAACACATATTAGTTAGAAAAGTATCTGAGCATTCATTTATTTGTATTTACTGTGAAATCTGGGTTGCCAAAAGTGCCACCATCCAGCAAAAAAGGTATAATTTAAATGTAATTATGATTTATTTTTTATTATTCTTTGTGTGATGTAGTTCACATAAGTAGTTAATCACAATCAGGTAAATAATGGTAAAACATTTGCTGGAATTTGTTTTCATTATGTTCCAATTATATATAGTTTCAGTATTTTGAATGTACCGTGAAAATATGGAGTGCCAGTATTGCCAAAATTGAATCATAATTTCCCCCAAAATCTCATAAAATCCCTAATAATTCACATGTATAAAAATTCATTAGGTAGATGATTTTAATGTTCCAAATAAAATAAATAGTTAGAAATGTAAAGTTGTTATACATTAAGCATGTATTTATTTATTTCATGGCTCCTTTGCTGCAGTGCACCATGAAATAATAAAATCTGCCTCTCTTGCCGTTTATACGTTGCCTTAACAGCTGAGTTGTTGATGTCGAGTCATTTTTATTTAACTATAATGACCAGAGCAGTGTTGGCTTCACCTACTGGCTCCGATGGATAAAGCCTGACATAGAACAGTGAATTCATGATGCTGCTCAAGACCAGGAAATATAAAAATATATCATAAAATAATTGCATATAATATACCCTTTTTTTAAATCAAGGATTTGTGAATGATTTGATTAATGATTTGTGTTTTTGTTTCCCAATGTAAATAATTATTATTGCATAAAAACTAATATAAGCGTAATGGTTCCACTTTAGGACTTTTATAAGAAGGCTAACTCTGATTGGATAACCCGTGAGTACAACAATAAATACTTTTAGGGGTTATAATGTGACTTTTAATATTTAGCAGGACTAATGCGTTTGTACCCAGATTTATTTGACTAAAAGTTAAACGGGGGCTGTGGACAAAGAAAGCTCATTACCTTAATAGAGTTTCTTTGTTTTTACGACGACAAGGCTCTGTTTTTTTGTTTTCAAATAAATCTGTGTACAAATCTATTAATTAGTCGTAGCCATGACTTATCCAGTCAGAAAGGAAAGTGAGAAAGTTAGTCCCTGCTGTGGTGTAGCGGGCTAACTCTGCGTCTTTGACTGAGATGAGATGAGATGCTGAAGGTTCTGTTCTTCTGCATCCCAAAGTGTCAGTCTAGGAGGTTTGTGTCTCCTGGTCCTGGACTCCTGCCTTTTGAGGTCTCAGGGCAGACCTGTGGATCACTGGAGGGACTACACAGCCCTTCAGGCCTGGGAACATTTTAGGATCCCCCAGAAGGAACCTTTACAGTATAAAAACTGCTATATTCCCAAAGTTGACTCGATTTCTAAATGATAGAGGGACTTTAACAGTTCTTGATGAAAACTGCAGTTTTTTAAACAAGAAGAAAAAATAATGAAGTGGGGAGAATCCTGCTCTGCAATTCTTTACATCAGCAAAGCACATTATGTAAGATCCAATTCTGTAAAAAGGTCTCGGCAATTTGACCCAAAGCTTCTGACAGGGGAGGAGTAAATACGCTGCAAGCCCAAAACAAGCAGCTGCAGATCTGTGAGCACAAAGCCTGCTGGCCGGAATCATCCAGAAGATCCTCAAAGACACAAACATCTTTAAGAATATGTACTTCTGCTGTTTTCAGCGGGACATCCCATTATTACCATATAAACAAAGACGTTTTTGGTCATTCTGTGCACAGTTGTTGCTGCTGAAAGTACTAAAAGATCCTGTGTTTTGATTGGCAGCCAATGTGTGTGGCTGTAATCCTGCTGCGTATGAAATTTACTGATGAGATGGATATCATTTATTAGAATTTCTGTAAAAACAGAAAATGATCCATCCATCCATCCATCCATCCATCCATCCATCCATCCATCCATCCATCGTCTCTCCTGCAGTTTCTACAGGTTCTCTATTTAAAGCCTCACCAAAAGTCAATAGTAAAGTTTTAATTTCCTTACACTTTAACCATTAGACAAAGAAAGGACAAATAATTCTGGAAATTCAAGTCTGGAAAAGTCTGAAAGCTTGACAAGGAGAAAAGAAAAGTTTTACTTTTTCTGCCTCGTTATGATAAATTGACTTTTGTCAATAAAAATGACTTGAATAAGCAAAGCCCCTCATGGTATCTGAGGAAAATCCATTTCTTTTTTTCTTCCAGGAGTGTATGAGAGAAATTTAAGTTTCCTGTTTAAATTCTCGGCGTTTGCCAGCTCTTTTGGCATTACGTCTCTTCACATACTGCACATAATACGGTTTGAAGACTCTTTAAAGCCCAGCTTTGCAGAATCCAGCAAACGTTCTGAGTCAGAAGCTGCGTTAACGCCATGGCCCGTGTTCCCACGTCACCACTGAATGACGACAGATGCAGCTCTTCTTTCAGCTTCTGTGAATTCTCTGCTCTTGACCGGGGAACTGATTACTTTTAAATTATCCCTCAGTCAGGATCCAGCTGGGGTTTCTGGTAGCGGGAGGTGGGAAGCGAGTGATGACCTGAAGCCTTTGGCCCCCTGCAGCCTGACGGTTGTAGTTTCTGCATAATTCATAATTCCCTATAATTGATCCGAACGACAATATGTGCAACTTTCCCTTTTCTGTTTCAGTCAAAGATTAGTCATTTGATTATTTTATGTTATATTCTAGCATATTACCAGCAGGAGTTCTATTGTTTCAGGGAATATTTGGTGTGCACCAAACTCACAGCGACTTATTTAGTGCATCTAAAAAGTCAGATTCTTGCTTATTTTGTCTTCCTGCATACGATACGGCGGTACAGATAATATTGGGCAGGGATGCACCGATATGAAAATTAGGAACATTTTGATATCTGATAATATTGTTGCTGCTGTGGCCGATATTTACAGATGTTATCTATATTGTAAATATTTCAACATATGCAGAAACGACCCCACCGCTGATATCGCTGCTCTGCTTGACCAAACAAACAATGCATGGCCACCCCCTCCAAGATAAAACTTAGAAGACTGATATTGAGATGCTAATGCATGACTAACATTGGCTGATATTTATCGTGCATCTGTAGTATTTTTGATATTATCATCATTTATTAGGAGGTTGCTCGCTATAACGGGGACAAAAGAGACATAAACAAATGTTGCTATGCTTCCTGGGAAATCTTCGCCACAATTCATTCACAGGTTCTATACGTCCCATAAGTTTGAATAAAGTCTTTTTTAGAGTTTTGGAGGACAAATAAATTATAAATACTCAAGTATCATGTTTTATTTAATTTAGTCATATAAATGTTAGTGTTTACACTATATTCTCATTTATTATTGCCCTGTCAGGGCCAGCGGACCCACAAATCAAACACTAGGTGCAAAAAAACAAACAAATATAAAACAGAAAGTAAAACAACCAAAACTGCAATGGCATGAACATGCGAATGGGAGAGATGACCAGCAAGCCCGTCTTGTCCTGTCTTAAATTCATATTCAGGAAGTGATGCAGATGAGACGTTCTGGAGTGGGAGGGGCCTGCAGATTTATAGGCGTGGCCATTAGGTCTGCAGAAAATCCTGGGATGGTGATAATATTCATTAAAGAATTGGGATAAATCCTTTATATCATTGATCCTTTGCTTTACAGCTGTTACCTTTTACCAGCTTGGTTACTGTAATCAGGTGTGAGCGTCCAAAGCAGGAAGACTCCATCCGACAGGCTGAAAATCTCATCTAAGCTCATGACACTTTGAATATGTTGCATTGCCGTCAGTCATTTGCAGCATTGTTACATTATATATGTTGTGTAATGTTATGACGTCATATTTGTAATGTATAGTGCAGTCCTAGCGGCCGGTGCCCCTCTGGTACCGCCCTGTGTGGCGCCGCTGCCTGGCTCTGTGGTCCTCCCCAGATCTCAGAAAATGGGTGATAGCGGCAAACAAATCAATGATTAGAAAAAGTTGTAGTAATTTAAAACGATCAAAGCTTCTGTCCAGCCGGAGGCGTTCTGGACTGAACCAGCTGGATGAAAGGAGGCAAAGCTACGGTTTGAGAGTGGCTCTGCTTGTACCGGGTCGCTTCTGTTTCAGGGAGGAAACGGAAATCTTTAAAAGCAGCTCGGTCATCGACGCGCCACACTGGGACACAGATCAAACTCCAGGCAGCAGAAAGTCACAAATAAACCTGCCGGATCGGTTCCCTTTAAACTCCAAAGGGACAATTGGACCTAATCTGGACCTGTTCAGGCCGTCCATGTATTGATTAGTGAAATTGAAGCGGTTATGTAGCTGATAGATAACAGTTATTGGACAGCGAGCTGACGCTGTGACTCATACCCGCGTGGCTTGAGTTAACATTGTTGCTTATTTATTGCTAGCTGAGATGATCGGGCTCCATGGTGATGTCTTCTCTAACAGATAAGTGGGCTGCCCTCACATGTGGACATGAACGGGGGGGCTCATAGCGGATATGGGGAAGCGGACGCATGGCTGGCGTCACATGTTCCCTGTGATGCTGCAGCGTCTGAAACACGTGTTTTTATTTACTTACACTGTCCCTGGCAGCTTTAAAATCACCTTTATTGATTTCAGTTTGAATGAGACGAAACTTAATTAGTGCTGACTGCCTCCTAAAAGTGTCACAGGTCGCATCTATGCTTCTATAACTTTGGATTTCTTTTAGAAATGAGCTCACGTTTAAATGATTTTGAAAACAGGAAAAAATGCGTTTTCAAACTCATGAATTTCATCAGTATTAATATCTGCAACATTCAAAAAGGTCTGCTGTGTCTCTAGGCGTGAGCAGGTAGGGCAGGATTAAGCCAAAGTTACACAGTTTAAAGTAACAGATGGAACTTTATTCTAAAAATATATAAGAATTTATGAAGAAAAAAATCTTCTTTTTTGAAACAGAGGAGCTAGCTCTATCAGTACTGCTGCTAAATCTGGGTATAATAATAATAATAATAATAATAATAATAATAATAATAGCTTCAATGTATGAATAGAAACTTGTATATCAGGCCAGCAAATACTGATTTTCTGTTCTTATTAGTGTCCTGATGATGTTGATTTGAGGGAATCTATAAACCAAACAGGCAAATATTCAGCTATTAAATGCAACAACTATTGTTAATAAAATGTAAGGTTTTGTGTGGGTTCCTTGAAGCCACCAGTAAATTAAAGGATTAAAATGTTATCTCCGCTGATGCATCAAAGCGTACAGCCATGTTGGAACAAACAGCCTGTGTGACTTTTACATTCGGACAAATACGTAGATATTTAATATCAATTAATAAATACCAGAAATTTCCACTAACACAGGTAAAGAATTAAACAAGAAGAAAAGACTTGATAAAATGTGTATGTGTTATATGAGAAGAATTAGAGGAGTAATAAATGAGTCTGAAAACATGGATTCAACATGGTGCCGACTACAAAATGCTGCATTATTTAGTCACGCTGGATGAAGTCTCTGCTTGGTGTGGCAAACTTTGAAATATTCTGGAGTTTTAGCATCTCCAGCTCCAGTTACACGAGATTTTCTTACACCTCTTTTAGCAACAGGTGGGCGAGGGGTAGAGCTACGCTATTTTCCTAAAAGTATTCACTCCCCACGCCAAATAATAGAGATCAGGTGCTCCCATCACCCCCATGGCCACAGGTGTGTTCAGGCCTGCAGATGTTTTCTCCAAACATCTGTTAAAGAACGGGTCGCTCCTGTGTAACGAGTCCAGTCGTGAAATTTCCCTGCTCCTAAATGTTCCCCAATCATCTGCCACTGGTGTTAGGGCTGGGCGATATGGCCTAAAATCAATACGGCGATATACTGAGCAGTTCTCCTCGATAATGATAAAATGGATGATAAAACTAATCCCACCCCACTGGATACTTCACCTATTTCACCTGGACAATGGCAGCTAAATTATCTTAACGGACTCATCACCTGGAATTCAGACTTTTCAGGTTAAAACTTGAGTGGTAAAACCTTCCAGAAAATCAGGAGTGTGAAAGTGACCTTCTGTGTGTCCACCAAGCGAGATTTTGCTGCTGCTCTTGGATCTACGTCGCTGTGGAAGAACGGCTCAAGAACAGAACGTAGAGCGCTATGGGTGGGGTGTCCATGGCTGAGCAAGCCAGACATCACCAAGTGCACCAAGTAGTGGATGCAGTGGTGGAAAGCACGGCGCCACTGGACTCCAGAGCAGTGGAGGCGGGTTCCCTGGAGGAACGAATCAGCGTCCAGCATCAGTGTCTGACCTAACGGATGTGCTTCTGAAGGAATGCAAGCTGTTGTAGCTGCAAAGGATGGCTCAATAGACCACTATTGATTAAGAATGGCATGTCTCTGTGCTGCGAGGGTGCAGGGGTTGGTTATCTATCTATCTATCTATCTATCTATCTATCTATCTATCTATCTATCTATCTATCTATCTATCTATCTATCTATCTATCTATCTATCTATCTATCTATCTATCTATCTATCTATCTATCTATCTATCTATCTATCTATCTATCTATCTATCTATCTATCTATCTATCTATCTATCTATCTATCTATCTATCTATCTATCTATCTATCTATCTATCTATCTATCTATCTATCTATCTGGATGTCTCTAAGGTTCATATGTGAGTGAAGGCAGGGGAGTGAATACTTTTTACAATATGTTATATTTGCTCTATACAAAAGAAAGGCCTTTCTCTTATTAAAATGGTTTTAAAACATAATAACTATCACTGACAATTTTGGCTGATTTGAAGCTGTGACCATTTATAGCCATCTGTTGATACCAGATACCTGTTGTTCATCTATTGTTTTAATTATTGTTCATTTCTTACAGCATTACAGTGAAACTGTAGAGAAAGGTGCCATTTTCGCTCATACCACCGTCTCTCATGTTGCTTTTTGCTCCATTATTTTTGCCATTGCTAATTGGATCACAGCGCACCATCTTCCGTTAAAAAGGAAATGAACCGTGGACCTGAGCTAAAGCTGAGATGTTTATAATGAGCGGTCACTTCGTGTTATAGTGCTGCTACAACATGGAAGCTGAAATAAAAAGAATGACGTTGAGCGCACGCGTCACGCTCGTCACTCTGCCCATTTAAAACGTCCGTGTCATGAGTGGAAATTGATTGCTCTCTTCAGTTTGTGGTTTATTTACATAATCAGACAATGTCGACACGTTTATCTCCTGGGATTTATGTTTTTACAGCACGCGGCGTCCTGTTTTGTCCAGTCTGGAGGAGGGGGAAGTGGAAACGGTGCGATAGCAAACCATGCAGTCCGACCTCCTTCTGAAGTGGAAAGGTCAAGACTCAGAGTCGGCTTTAATCAGCATGTCGGTGCATGCAGTTAAATCTGAATGTGACTTTGTGTCCGCTTTGCTCTCAATGAAGACATTTTAATACACAAAAAGGAAAATAAAAATGCCGGTGAAGATTCTCAGTCATCCAGGTCATGGTCATTCGAAAAAAAAGTAAAAAAACAAAACAACTGGACTTGTTTTCCATAGTTGAAGACGTTTCTCTTCCTCTCCAGGAAGCTTTCTCAATTCAAAAAGTCTGGAGTAATGTGTAGTACCAAGCTTTATACCATTGGCAAACAAAGGCCTTGTGATGTCTTAAATAACATGCAAATTCAACAGAAACAGGTCCACCCCTTAGTAATGGGCAGTCGTTAAAGCCATTAAGCCAGCAGATTGAACTGAAACTGGTCCACTCCTGTGTAACGAGGAGTCGTTATCAGCTTGGGTTAAAGGAACAATGTTTTGATCACTCGTATGAGGGTGAGAGTTAAGGTGATGATTGGCTGGTATTAATTCTATAGCTGTGTTGTAAGTTTTTGAGAGTTGGAACCTAAGGCCTCCTCCTCTGTTTAAGGTTGTTTTTTCTCTCTTAACGTAGACGACTTCCTGTTTTTTTTTTTTTTGTTTTTTTTTTTGTAAATTTGTTTCTATAAAAGAGGTAGACATGGTTGAATTGGTGCTAATAAGTCTGGCATGGACCTGGATCCTCCGGCTGTTCAGTGTTCATCAGAGGGGGAGGACGCTGCCTCTGTGGCGGCTGGTTTTAGTAGATGTCGCTCTCTAGCGCCACCTGAAGGTGGATGTCTAAACGGTTTGCGTCCAGGATGTGCGGGGTCTGCAGAAATATTGGCTGCCCTTTTCCTGACCCCAGACCTGTGGATGATAGGTCAGCCCTGACGATGGTCGTTCGTCATAGTTTTGGACCTGTCCTGTTCTGAGGATGAGCCAAAGCCACACAGGACACACTGAATGATGAAGGGTAGGAGATGACCAGCAGCCGCTGTGGAAGGGTGGACCTCCTGAGTTGCTGTCGGAAACAGATCTTCTGAACGGAGCGAGGACCGTTTCAGGTCCAGAGAAAAGATGGTTTTTAGAAACCGGAAGTGATCCACCGCCATCCCCGCCGATATAGAACGATATAGAAGATAAGCAAACCGATAAAATAGAAATCATATTGATCGATATCGATAAATATCAACAAACTGGCCATTTTATGCTGTTGCTTAATTACCTGTTTTTAGATAAAGAACACAAACACTGAATTTAAACTCAACCTTAAATTCAACCAACTTTTTACCAAAACTGCAAGTTTTTAAAAAAGAAAAAAAGAACGCGTGCTCTCTGAATTCTAAAGAGGCGGAGCTTGGTTCCTGGGTCTGCGTTGTGATTGGTTGGGAGAATGTGATGACTGTAATAATAATCTACATGGGTAGAATGCAAAAGGAACAAAAATTGAACTTTTATTGACCCTTTTTTCTATCATTGATATACATCTATCGGTCGAAATATATTGTTATGGAATTACCGTCCAGCCCTAGGAGATATTAGCAACTTTAAATATTCATAAACCAACCGATCTGATTGCTTACTAAAATTACATTCAGTCTCATGCCTTGTTGATGGAATGCATGAATTTTACCTTTCCAGGGAGTTAAAAACTGTCCTATTAAAGAAGAGCATTACTTTATTGTCCCACGTTGGCGTAAAAGAGGCAAAAACACACTAATCTGCACGCTAGATTAGTAAGATTAATAACAAGCTAATTTAAAGAAAAAGAAAATGACCTTATTAGAAAGGCAGAAAAGAAAATTATGCACTTTTGCATATTCAGATAAAAAAGAAGATTGCTTATATTTCGCCGAAGCTATTTGCTCATCCGTCTTCTCATACATAACTTAAATATGTCAGCCTACCCTACAGCTGTTAACTTTGGGCTCTTCTGGTCTTTCCACAAGGTTAAGGAGTTTGTTTCTGGGAATCTTTTTAGCCTTTATTCTAAGAAAACACTGGTGAGGTCAGACACTGTTGCTCAGTCTCTGGTGTGATTCGTCCCAAACAAGTTCTCCTCAGTGAAGGTCAGCTGGTTATTCCACGCCAGGCTTCCTCGTCAATGTCACGGGTGCACCGTCAAATCAAATCAAGGTTAATTTGTCACATTACAAGATCATTTATGCTACAACAGGCAGTGAAATGCCAAATCCACCACAGATAATACTCCCTTATTCCAGCATTGTCATTCTCTGCTCTCATCACACTGTGGACATGTGTGTTTGTGTGTGTATGTGCACCTGTGCATCACTTCCACCTCCGACATGCACATAATAAGAACAATGCAAATAATATTTACTCCTGCAGCCTTTGCACTCCGCTCATGGAGGCGATAATGTGTAATAATAGTGTTCAAGTGTTCTCTATCAGGCTGTGTCTGACTTTTATTACAGCATTGTTTTGTTGTATTATTGTATAAGTAAGCAAATAGTGAACATTGTACTATCCAGAGTACAGTCGGCATACCTGGCAAAAAATGCTGATTCTAAAATGCTTTTCTGACTGCTAAGACCTGAAAATAACCAAAAAGTAAAAAAAAATGAAGATTTGGCTTTGAAATATATATATTTCAAAGTTCGCAGACCGTTACACTTCAACCCGTTCGGCCATTTCTGGAGGTGCTGGGAGACGACATTGGTAAACTGGACCATCGTGACCTTGTTTAGCAGCGCTGCAGCAAATACTGTAATGTGATTATTAAAAAAATAAAAAAATAAACACGTAATGGAAAACAGAAACGGAACAGCTTAAAAATCTGAAAAAGAACATAAAGGTATTCATGCAGCACCTGGAAAGACAAAATTTTCTGCACTCACAAAATGTATTTAACGGCTAAAAAAAACTGGATTTTGTGTGTCCCCTTTTAAACTCTATACCAATGAAATGTAAAGTTTTAGCTGCCAAACTCGGGTTTAGTTAACACAGTAACCCTCGAACATCTTCAGGGGAAGTAGCCTGATCAGAAGTGTCCTCCCTGATGCTGATGCTGCTCTTCTACTTATTCTATATGTGGAAAGTCGTAGTGAGCACCAGTTCTGTTCAGAGGTTCAATTCAATTTTATTTATATAGCGCCAATTGATGAAACATGTCATCTCAAGGCTCTTTCCAAAGTCAAATTCAATCAGATTATACAGATTGGTCAAAAAATGTCCTATCTAAGGGAACCAAGTTGATCGCATCAAGTTTATTTATCAGGTTTATTCCTGACAGGAACTAACTAGCAAGGGATGCAACATTAGTCTTCTTGTTAGCTAGCTTAACATGATATATTGGCATGTTTTAACTCGTTTAGCAAACATCTGCATTCAGCAGTGTTACTCAACTTACACGGTTTGGAAAAAAACTCCAACGCTTTTTTGCCTTTTGCTGCCTCTGGCTGGTTTTTGCAGCACGTTTGTCATCTGTGAGCCACGCGATGCCGGCATTTGCATGTGAATGCTCACGGTGCGTTTGAAGACGCACACAATCCCGCGTTTGGAGGCCTGTAGTGATCTGTGTGCGTGGATCATGGGTGGGACACAAATGTCCTCCAGTTCTGGAGCGGCCCACACACTCTCTGCCCAAACTATGACCTCTTTTCTTGCAGAATCTCCCATCGCTGACGAATCCAGACTCAGTTCTAAACACAGACCACGCTGCAGCTATATAGTCTGCAGCTGCGTCAGTGCTAGCGGTCTTCTCGCTTTTATGTTTGAATGAGGGGAAAATGTGACAACGATGCATTGATATCGCAAAGGATGATGGGGTGGTGGAGTTGAGTGAAACCGGCAACCAAGTTGTGGAATTATGAGAGAGGCAGGGTGCGACCGAGGGAGCGCTTAGAGATTGTAGGAGTAATCCCTGAGCCATCTGCTGCTCTCTCTCCATCACTCTCTGGGTCTCTAACGCTCTGTCCTTCTCTCTGTCTCTCTCTGTCTGTCTAAAGCGCAGATATCCAGTAGCGCTGGATATATATCACACCATGATTTGAACATTTCACACGTCGGTATTTGGATTTGAACCAACTGACTAAACTACTTTAAAGGGCTCCCTGGTAGCTTCACCTCTTGTTCACCTGGAACTCTTTGAGATTTTAGAGAAACTTTTAGCTGGTGTGTGCAGCACCGCCTTTCTTAGGGTCAACGCCACGATTCTTGCTGTGCAGATGCACTGATATCCAGGAAGTGCAGGACATTTCCTCCCTGTTCACATTATTGGTAGACGATCTTTCTCCAAGGAAGCAAGTTCTTGTAATCATTAACAACTCAGAATGTTAATCTGCATTTCCTGTAGGGGGGTTGGAGTTTTTTTTTTTAAATTAGAACTTTTTAATTACAAAAACACACCGTTTTAAATGTCCATTTCTTAAATTATCTGTTATCAGTAAAATTGATGCATCTGATAACTTGGGAGAAATAACAGGAGTTTGGGACCATCTAGCAGAAATAGAGCGATGCAGATAAAGCTTTAGGTTAGTAGAGTAATAGTTGCTTTTAGGCAGCAGCCACGTATAGATAAAGATCTGTTTCCACCATGTAGGCCCTCTGGTTTATTGCACTCAGTGAACCATGGCTAATTGGAGCATAATGTTTCTCTTCCAGCTTATTTGCTTCAGTGGAAAGAAAGAAAGAAAGAAAATGTGACCGATTTCACAGCATTTCCACTCCTCCATTAAGCTCCACACTCATTTACAAGTCAGGAAGCACAACAAGGCGGAAGTCATCTTTTCCCACCAGCTCTTCTCTGAAAACGTACTCCTGTTTTTATCCTTCAAGACAACGATGGAGATTTTTAGCCCTTTAGTCAGGATGGTTCTATATGTTACAGATTACGTTTCTATTTGCGTAGTTTTCTTCTACAGGTGTTTTATGTTTTCTAGTTTTTTTAATGACATCTGTGTACTATGGGTGCCTTCTAAGCAGGCAGAGTATCTGCTAAATTTCATTGTGGTCCCAGAATAACATTCTTGATGTCGTCTGAAGGTACGACATCAGTACATTTATTCAAATTGATCCTAGTGTTAGTTTTAAAAGCTGGCCTGTTGCTGCATATCTCTGAAGGCCCATCTTACCCCGGTTCCAGATTTGGCAGTAAATGAAGAATACGTTGATCAGAGGTAAATGGTTTTTACTGAGCTGGGGAAGAAATCCTTCTCTTACTTTGCTCCATGGACTTGGAATAATTTACAAAACTTGCTCCATTTAAAGGATCTAATCCCATTGAATGAATTTAAAGCCATGTTAAAATGTCATGTAATTGAAAAATGTAACTGCCCTATGTGACCTGTCTTTTCCTCTATGTGAGACTTTATCTATGTTGTACTTCTGTTTGTATTTTAACTGGTGTGCCGTCTTGGCCAGGTCTCCCTCGAAAAAGAGATCTTAATCTCAAGGGACTTCCTGGTTAAATAAAGGTTAAAATAAAAAAAACATTGCAATATGCATATTTAATTTATTAGAAATCAAATATGGAGACAGAGTATTACATTACCATTATGATTAACATTAGATGCCCTCATAGCGCTTGGCGATGCAGGATTCTGTCTTTTTCACAAGTCTGAACACATTTTAAAAGGCTGAGTTCCCTCCCATGTTTTTTCAGGAGGAGGGGGAATCTGTTTCGAACAAAGGAACTCTCTTTCTGACCTACCCCCTTCCTGCAATAAACCTTCATGTGTTATTCTACCCAGCAACAGGGGGGAAACATACCTTACTGCCTAAGATATTTTCTTACACTAGTTATCAAACAATTTAATCCATTTCCATCCATTATCCACTTATCCGAGATGGGATATTCAGTCCCTCCAGCGAGGGCTGGGTCTTCCCTGGCGTCTCCGATTTTATTTTACCAAATCCGATTAATCGATTTCTTTTTTCCTCCTTTTCTTTTCATAAAAAGAAATGAAAGTAATTAATTTAAAAACTTGCTTTTAAGAGCAGGCTTCACATCACTTGTGTAACTTCAAACTAAGTTTAAAAAAATAAGTAAATGAGTAAATTAAAATGCCTCGCATTACGGTAAAAAAAAAAAAAAAAAAAAAGTTTCCTTTTACAATATTTTGACAATATACTTTCCTAAACATATAATCAGCATTGCGTGCTGATCTGTTCACGGAAGCCCAATGATTGATTTGGAAAAATAAAATCCCGATTTTCCAAAAATTTATTCTAAAAAAAATGTAAACTCGAATTAATCGATTAAATCGATTTATCGCCCAGCCCTACCATCAAGTATGTGTGAGTACATTGGCCACCAACACCTTTTATATGTTTTTGTATTTAAAATAATTTTATTGTGTTTCAGCTTGCGTTAATAGACATTTCAACCCACACTTCACCATTTTATAAGGATTTCAGTAGAAAATAGTGGCCTCTTTCTCGCTGACTGGGGTCCGACGGGACGGAGCAGAAAATAGACGCAGAGCTTGTCCGCTGACGGTGACGTTCAGAGAAGTCATGAATGTGGAATGGTTCTCATGAATTAAAATAACAGCGTAGTTGCTCCGTTGGACAGACATACACGTAGATGAACTCAACAGGAGGATGTGGCTCAGCTTTCTTTTCCACAACAGACCTGAGCAGCGCCTGCCTGTATATCTCAGTCCATCCTATCATGAACTAGACACCAAGATACTGAAAACTCCTCCACTTGAGACATAGACTGACTCCAGTTAATTTCCGTTTATTACTCAGGTTGGTGAGAAAGTTTCCTCTCTAAGGAAACCCAGCAGGTTGCATCAAGTCTCTCCAAGCAGCATTCACTCCTCCTGAAAGAGCGTAGAGCCACAGTGGACAGTCGTCTGCATTGTTGATGGCTTTGCAGCAATCCCTCATACTGAACATGCATGAAGCGACAGTGGAGAGGAAAACTCCCCTTTAACAGGGAGGAGAACCTCCAGCAGAACCAGAATCAGGCTCAGTGTGAACCTGGTTCTGCTGCCACGATGTGCCGTGACCAACTGAGGGCTGGAGAAGACGGAGCAAAAAACGAAAGTGCTAACTCTGCTTCCCCTCTAGCTGTTCTTACTGTGCACACAGAGAAAGCAGAGGATGAAAATATGAAAGCTTCATTTGTGCCGCTGGGATCCTCTCCGTGCCCATCTGGCACGTCGGACCTCAGAGGTTTAGTATTCTCTGCCCCGAACACATAACCCTGCCCTAGCAATCACCATTAATCCCCAGCAAAGCTCTCCGCAATCCCATAAACGGCGTTGTATGAATGCATCAGGAGGTAAAGATGGCAGGTTGGATAAAAATAAACAAAATAAAAAGTGTTTCTTCTTTTTTTGTTGCCCTGTTTGTTCACCAGATGCTGTGTTTCGTCATGCAGCTGTCTCAGCTTATGTTTCATGATTATGGTGTTTTGGAAGTGATGGCCTTAATTCCCAGGAACAAAACCACTAAAAACACAACATATTCAGTTCCCATTTAAAGACGAGATACCCGCAAAAAAAAGCAAGTGCAATCCGACATTTTCAGTTCTTAGTAAGAGTCCATTTGGCAGCTTTACAGCATTGGTGGGATCCAGAGTTGCCATTTGTTGTCTTTGTAATACCTCTTTTTAAAAGCTTTTAAATCTGTGGCGGACCTGGCATTATTGCATTTGCAGCCGTTTTGGTTTAACAGCAGTTGGTCTAAAATTCTGTCTTGTTTCTAATGTGTTTATTTTTCATGCAAATGGTGCAAAGTACAGCTGAAATCAGATATTTACATACCCTTTAAAAAAAGCATTTTTTCCCACCTGACTGACATTAAATCAGATTAAACTTTTCTTTTTTAAAAGGTAGTTAGGACTAAAAAAACAAATGTTTTCATCGCCGTCTTTAAATTCAGGAGTTTAGATAGACCCAGGTTACAAGGTGGTAAATTATTTGGTTTTGAACGATTTCAGGAAACCCAGAATATAAAAAAAATTACCTTCATTTATCCCACTTGTTTACAACAGCATTTAACTACAAAATCCACAGAAGTTTTTTTTTTTTTTTTTTTTTTTTTTATTTGCTTTATTTAACCAGGTAAACCCCGTTGAGATCTGGATCTCATTTTCAAGGGGGACCTGGGCAGAAATCTGCAAAAACACTACAACCTGGTTACAAAAATAAAACCAATTAATACATATGCACAAATATAAAACAATAAAAACTATTTAAAAGCAGTGACACTGTTTCATACAAGCTTGTTGTCTATCTTTAAGAACCGCTCGAAATAAGTCCAATGAAATAGTTTCTGACATCTTGAGCTCAGACTGGAGCTGATTCCACGCTATAGGAGCCAACACACTGAATGCTTTCTTTCCTTTATCAGTTCGAACACGAGGAACATGTAGAAGGATAAAGTCATTTGAGCGTAAAGCATGTGAACTACTAGATCTATGCAAAAGAGAGCTTAAGTAAGTTGGTGTTAGTCCAAGTAGAGATTTGTAGATCAGGATCATCAAATGATTGTTTCTCCGAACACTTAAAGGAGGCCAATCAGCTTTTGCATACAAATCACAATGATGTGTCAAACGTCTACTCCCAGTTATAAACCTTAAAGCACAATGATAAACAGTATTCAAATATTTCAGACATTTGGTTGAAGCATTCATATATAAAACATCTCTATAATCCAGAAGTGGCAGGAATGTTGCTGCAACCAATTTACTTCTAGCTTTGAGTGAGAAACACGGTCCATTTCGATAATAAAACCCAATCTTCATTTTCAATGTTCGTAATAGATTTGCTAT
This sequence comes from Fundulus heteroclitus, assembly GCF_011125445.2. NCBI lineage: Eukaryota > Metazoa > Chordata > Actinopteri > Cyprinodontiformes > Fundulidae > Fundulus > Fundulus heteroclitus. Next base: position 6,071,406 of record NC_046368.1, read on the forward strand.
ATGATTTTTAAAAGAAAGTTCATTATCTAGAATAAAACCAAGATATTTATAATTACTAACAAACTCAATTTGTGCACCTACTGCAGTGGTAAGGAATAGAGGGATTTCTGGTAGTTTAGCAGAGTGGGAGAAAACCATTGCCTTAGTCTTATCCACATTCAAAACTGACTTCAAAGTTTGTAACCGAGTTTGAACTACATTAAAAGCAGACTGTAAATACTGTAGTGCCTGTGATAATGATGAAGAGTTGCAGTACATTATTAAGTCATCAGCATAAAAATGATAAAAAGCATTTGACAAGTTGACGCACAAATTATTTATATAAATGGAGAATAAAAGTGGACCCAGAATTGAGCCTTGAGGTACGCCATTTAAAATAGTTAAATTAGAAGACGTGTAGCCAGCTAATTGGACTCTCTGGGTTCTGTTTGACAAGTAATCAACTATCCACATGGTAGCTTGATGTGAAAGCCCAATTTTGTGTAGAATTTCAATTAAAAGCGTGTGATTTACTGTGTCAAATGCCTTTGATAGATCGATAAACAAAGCAACACAATGTTTTTTGTTATCATGAGCCTGGATCAGATAATTGAAAACCTTTAAAGTTGCAGTAACAGTACTATGTTTTTTTCTAAAACCCGACTGTACATTTTGCAAAATACAATTGGAATCTAAAAAATTCTTTAGTTGATCTGCATCTAACTTTTCAAAATTTTTTGCTAGGATACATAATTTAGAAATTGGTCTGTAATTGTTTACCTGCGATGACTCCCCACCCTTGAATAGAGGCAAAACAAATGCTGATTTCCAGACACTAGGGATTTTATTAGTGATTAGACTTAGATTGAAAATATGAGACAATGGCTCTGCTATAAACTCTGCAGCCAACTTTAGAAAAAATGGATCCAGGTTATCTGGCCCTGCCGCTTTTCTGGTGTCTATGTTCCTCAGTTCTCTAAGAACCTCAGTTGTACAAATAGGGGAAAAGTTAAAAGAGGTGGAGTTACCATTATTATTCAAAAACAGTTCATCGTTATTTGCATTTTGGCCGAATGAATTTATGTCATCAAATAGAGAACCTACAGAAATTAAATGCTCATTAAAATATTTTAAAATTGCTAATTTATCAGACACCATTTTACTTTTTTTCCAAACAAAATTAGGAAAGTCACTCAGTGGCACCTGTTCAGTAGCTGATTTAACTGTTTTCCAAAATTTCTTTGGATCATTTAAGTTTTTTGTCATTTCGGCAAGGAAATAGTCTGACTTTGCTTTCTTAATTGATGATGTAAAATTATTCCTCAGTTTCCTAAAACAAAGCCAGCTCTCCTCAGTATTGAATTTTCTTGCTCTAGCCCAAGCTGTATCTCTTTGTTTAAGCAGAGCCCCAATTGCTGGGGAAAACCATGGATTATTTCTTCCCTTCACCCTAATTTTACGTACAGGAGCATGTTTATTTATTAGTCTTAAAAATTCTTCATAAAAATACTGCCAGGCAAGGTCTACATTATCAAAAAGAGAAACCCTATTCCAGTTAAAAAGTATCAAATCATGAATAAAAGCTTGCTCATTTAAGTGTTTTAAATCTCTTTTGCTCAAAATACGAGGCTTATATTTTGGTAACTTGAGATTTCTAACTATACCTACAGCACAATGATCACTAAGATCATTTGCAAAAACTCCTGTCCCTGTTAAAAATATTTGTGAAAACTAAAGGAATAAAATGCACCAAAAAATAAGAGGAATGATTTTTAAAGTGTAACTCCAGAGCCTTACTCCACCCAGCGTCTGAAATTAACTTCCCGATTAACCGGCCAAGTTGGCCTTTAGATGTAAGAATCAATATTTTTTAATCGACCAAAATATCAAATCTGATTCTAACCCCTGCTAAACATCTCCACATAATAGCGCTACGTAGTTAGCCTGAGCTAAACGCTAGCTGTTGTAGTTCTTGCTGTAGTTCTTGCGTCACATGTGCGAGTGTTTATGTACGTTTGTTGTCATACGAGCTGAAAGCAGAGGAACATAAAGAAGCATCCACCCAGATGATGACTGAAAAACACGATTTATGTGGTGCTAACATTTACTGTCCATGTGGCAGCTAGCTCTCTGAAATTTACTCGCCAAATGGAAAATTTACCCGCATTTGGCGAGTCTTAATTTCGTACCCTGACTCCACCCAATCTCATATTTGAAAAATGTGGCGAGAAGAGGCGGTGCCCAGTGAATCAGAATATATGCCGGGGGCTGGGGGGGGATGAGGACTGGGCGTGGTCTGGGTTACTAGTAAAACCTAAATAAATGCTAAATAAACTAACTCAATGCTAAGCTAATAAAATTGCTAACCTGAAAATTGATAGTATTGCAAAACTCTCCTTTAAAACTTCCAACTTGCTACGGAGGCAGAGCTGCTGACACGTCAGTTTCTCCAAGTGGCGTCACAAAAACTTTTGAACCAATAGCATTATTGGTTTAAAATTCAATGCAAGACCACCTTTAGCCCTAGCCCTGTGTTTTAGACACAAAAGCAGGATTTAACCAAATATGCAGTAAAATTGTCAAAATAATCACCAGGATATGTAGATAGCACAATAAGACAACCATTTTAACAGTTTATTAGCAAAAATAAGTTGATTCGGGGGTGGGTTACCCTTTAAAGAAACAGGACTATGGGATTTAGAAATATTACGTTATGTACAGATAAATATCTCTCTACAGCTGTATGTAAAGGATAATAAAACAGATTGTTGTCTGATGAATACAGATACTGCATGGGTATCTGATGGACACCATCAGTGGACAGTATTGCTCTTTTAACGGATGCTGGAGTGACCTGAAAGTATGATTTATTGCACTTGTTGGTTAGAGAGTCTGATGATTGCTGCTGAAGGAGCTGCTCGGCTCCTACGGTGGGGAGGAGAGATGTTGTCAGCTTTGCAGACATCCTCCTCTCTCCCACCTCCTCAGTGAGGTCCAGAGGCTGGTCCAGGACAGAGCTGGCCCTCCTGAGCAGCTTCTTCAGGCTCTTTCTGTCCTGCTGGGTGTTGCCACACCTCCATCAGACATTAAGCACCGCAGAAAGTTTTAAACCGTGTCCTGCTCCCTCTCCAAGAAAAAAAACTACAAAGCTCCTTAAGTCTTCAGGACTTCATAATTAAACTAAAATAGTTTCATAATCATAATTACAGGTGGCTGCAGAAGCTACAAATGTTGGTTTGTCTCTGTTGGTGTTCGCCTCATTAATAATTTAACCTGATGAGCTCAAGTAGAGACGGGAGTAGCCTGTGATTGTATCCTGGTTGTATTGTGTATATATTGTGGTTATTTCTGTCAAGTCTACTCACACTTTGCATTTGTTGTTTGCTGGCTGCAAAAGAAATGCAGTAGATCTGGCTGCTTTAATTCATGACTCCTTTAGACTACTATGGAGTTTTTAGTCTTTCAGGTGATTAAGGTTTGACTGTTTTGCTCGTTACAAACCGTGTGTTTGTGCTGCTGCCTGTCTGTCTCGTCTTGAACAATTTTGAAAAAAGGGATCCTTGATTAGTCATTTCCTGGTTATTAGAAGACTTAATAAAAAAAAAAAAAGATGTAATGGCTTTGTAAACCTCACAGTGTTTGAATTATATGGAGTTACACCTGCGGATGTTTTCTGAGACAACACCTGAGACTCTGCTGCTTCCTGGTGTGACGTCATGGAGAAGAGCAGTAGGAGGAAAAAAAGCAGCTGATGTGGTTTCAAGGCAGCAGACCTCAAACTTAGTCTGTTTTCATTCACGGAGCGCAACAGTTACCGGGTTGGTTTGTCAAAATAATCCCAACTAACGTCTGTATATACCAAGATTCGACGTCGGTAGAGGGTATAAGTTTTGTGTCTCGATCAGTGAAACAACTCGGCAAAAGTTTCTTAGAATAAAATCCCAAAAGGCTGAAAGTTATCATGCATCTGTGTAGTTTCAAGGGTAAACATCAAAACAAAAAGAAATGGCATCCAAAGCATGGCACAATCTAGTGTCTTGTTAATTCAGCGTGCACCGCCTTAGTTGAGTCATTTTCCCATTTTTCTTCAAGACTTGTAACAGCATGAGGGATCACGGAGCATCAGTGATGCTGCTCTTGGAAGTTGTGCTGTGATTAAGTGATTTAGCAAAGAAATCAGCCAAAATTATCAGGAAGAGGAAATAAATATCCTATGTTTCACCCACAGTGAGAAGAGACTATACAGTAAAATTTCCAGCAGGAAACCTTTACAGTTATTGAAAATAGCGTACTCAAATTGGAAAACAGTGTAACTCAGCAGGGAGATTTAAAACATGTACAAAACATTTCATGTGCATTTATGCATAAAGTGGAAAAAAACAACAACTCTTCCAGATGCATCCAGGTCCCATGTTTCATCTATTTAAACAATAAGTAAAAACCTCCAGTTCTTTACCAAAAGTCAACAAATTCATAAGAAAACCACTATGGATGCAGTTATGTATGAATGTCACCAGGATTTGGCCTTTTTAAAAAAAAAATAAAAGCAAAGCAAAAAAGCAAATCGTTCACCTAAATGGTTGCTGAGGATAATTCAGTATGTTGATCTGAGTTATGTGTCGCGAGTGCAACAATTTTGTTTATGAATTAATGAGATATCCAAAAATAAATCCTTGTTTTTGCTTGATTGTCAGTTTTAATGATCCATTCTTCTGGTTCTTCAGCCTAACAGCCAGAGTTAAATGACTGAAAATGTTTTTCATCCATATTTGAAATCAATATGTGTTGAACTATGACCTAATATTTTTTTTTCCTGTTTTTTTTTTTTCTAGTGAAAAAAGCCAAGCTTCAAGGACCACCAGGTAAGGAAATTTTAGTTTATCATTTTAATGAAAATTAGATTAGATTCAGATGGTTGCAGATCAGTAAAAGCCGGTTAATCAGCAATCGATTCAAATCAGGTGTGCAGAGGCAGGAAAGCTTCTTTCCCAGTGGTTATAAGTGAGTTAATATGTGAATCAGGCGTATGGAGGCACAGACACGTCTAAAGGCTGCAGGGCCCTAAGGACTGTAGTTATAGACCACTGTCTTTAGCCCTGTAACATGAAAACAGAGGAGCCTGTAGAGATTAGAAGAGACTCATTTTGTATGTGTTGTAGTGGGTTACTGTATCTGCTTTCCATTTTAGAGTAGATTACAATCCTATGAAGAAGCTGTTGGTGAAATAAAGCAAAATGGATCTTCAATATGAAAGGAATCTGCATATTTTATACAATATTTGACCTCTGAAACCAGGAGAACCCGAGTCCAGTCCTGTGGAGCTACTATCCTGCAACTTTTAGGCCCCTTCGACACAGAAACGAGACTATGTGTAAAGGTTTTTTGTAGTTTAGGCTGTGCGTCCACACGGATCCGCCGTTCTGGAAGACTGTAAAGGATAAAACGACACTTTTTTAAATGCCTTTTTGCCTGTTTGCGTGAGTACATGCATCTTTTTTTGGAACGATGACGTCATGCGCTAGTCTCGTGAGACCATCCTGATCTCGCGAGCTTTCAAGGTTTCACTCGCAGATCAGTCTGGCTACTTTCCGTTAAAGAAAATTTGGAGCCGTTCACCAAACGAACGTCCAATCAGCGTTGGCTTTGAGGCGGGTTGAGGTGTGACGCAACGGGAAGCGCGACAGTTCAGTCTAAAGAACATGGCGGCTTCAGCCGATGAAACTAGCGTTAGCGTGGCTATAGAGCAAGTTTTATCAGAATTACAGAGTATTTCTTCACTGAAAGAAGAGCAAAACGCTGCTCTGGAGGCTTTTCTCAGAGGAAAAGATGTTTTTGCTCTTCTCCAGACTGGTTTCGGCAAGAGCTTGATCCATCAATTGGCTCCTCTTGTTGTGTTAGTACGTCATATGCTTCGTTGATCTGATTGGTTTATTTGGCCCGTCTATCACCAACATAGGCCAATCAGCTAACCAGTATTTTCGCCCCTTCCCAAAATTACTTGGGAAGGGGCGAAAGACCCTCCTGAATCAAAAGTCCTAATATTCTCTTCAGCGGTCAGCCTGGTAACGAGCCGTTAACGAGCCGTTAACGAGCGTCACCTGTGCTGGAGGGTGGATGCAGCTAAAAGCTGCAGGAAAGAAGCTCACAGTTGGCGCTAATTAACTTAAAGCGGGTGTTGAAATGTGGCCACATGTGGTTTTCTCATTTAGGTTAATCGGCTGCATTCTAGCAAGTCACAGAAAGCAGGGTCGATTATGGATTATGTAATCCTGCGTCCCTCAGCTGCTGCCAGGTGAGCTTAGGTCGGTTGCTCCTGAGTCTAAATCCTCCCGCTCTCCACCTAAGCAAAATCCCTCCAGTGTGCGCGCTTACGCTTGCCTTTAAAACCCCGTGACATTTCAGGGAAGAGCGGACAGGAGGAAGTTCTGATGTTTGACTCGTATTGATTGGAAAGTTAATCATCCTGCAGATCTCTGCGTGTCTTCAGCTGCTTCTTCAGTTTTCTGCTGTGTCGCCTAAAGGGACCGCAGTCTGTTTCCTGGCCTCCTCTGTGTACTTGGCTGCAGCCTGTGACACCTGGTCCAGAGCAAACATCAGAGATAACTCAGTTAAGCCAGCCTTCCCTCTGAGGTGCCATGTTATTCTAACAGAAATGTCTTTTAAAGACACTTTAAGACGTTTAAGCCTTGAAACACTGTAAATAAAAAAGCTTTGAGGCGTCAGCGTCACAGGTTAAGCATTATTTATTTATCTATTCAGTATATTTACCATTAGTTTTTGTTGCTGAGTATGTTGTAGTCATACATATTTATATTATTTTGATGTGTTTATTGATGCAGGGCAGCAAATTTAGATAACGCTTAGTTTTCCAGTGAAATTGTAGCTGCTCTATAGAAAAACTCGGACCTAAACTCCCTTTTTGCTCAACATTATAGAACATCATTATAAAACATAATCTGTTTTCAAAAATACAAAAAGCAAAACTTGTATATTACATGAATTCATCCTACAGAGAGGCATATTTCACGTGTTTATTTCTGTCAATTTTGATTATTATGGCTTACAGCTGACTAAATCCCAAATGTCCTTTTCTCAGAAAATGGCAATACTACATAAGACTGGATTAAGTGACAAAGGATTGTGATGGTTCATCACAGAAGGCTCTATACGCATATTACTGGAAGGAAAAAGTGCTGTAGATGATCACAGCCTTGTGAGGATTGTAAGGATTGTAAAGTTCATTCATAAGTTTGCATGGAAGTAGGTTTCATTTAGCTGACAGTTCTCAATTAAATATAATTTTTTAGGACAGTACAATTTGGCTTAATTCAATTCAATTCAATTCAATTTTATTTATATAGCGCCAAATCATGAAACATGTCATCTCAAGGCACTTTACAAAGTCAAGTTCAATCATATTATACAGATTGGGTCAGATTATACAGATTGGTCAAAAATTTCCTATATAAGGAAACCAGTTGATTGCATCAAAGTCCCGACAAGCAGCATTCACTCCTGGGGAACCGTAGAGCCACAGGAAGAGTCATCTGCATTGTACATGGCTTTGCTGCAATCCCTCATACTGAGCAAGCATGAAGCGACAGTGGGAAGAAAAAACACCCATTAACGGGAAAAAAAACCTCCGGCAGAACCGGGCTCAGTATGAACGGTCATCTGCCTCGACCGACTGGGGTTACAGAAGACAGAACAGAGACACAACAAGAGAGACAAAAAAGCACAGAAGCACACATTGATCTAGTAATCTGTTCTACATTAGATGGTAGTAGCAGGTGAGCCGTCTTCTCTGGATGATGTCACAGTTAACAGAACGCCAGACCAGATGTACCTACTATGAAGAGAAAAGAGAGAGAACAGAAAGTTAAAGCAGAAATGACAACACATAATGCATAATTGAAGAACAGTAGAACTCAATATAGTGAGAAAATTAGATCCTGATATACTCCAGTAACCTAAGCCTATAGCAGTAAAACTATAAAGGTAGCTGAGAGTAACATGAGTCACTAGTTATAATTTTTGTCAAAAAGAAAAGTTTTTAGCCTAGTCTTAAAAGTAGACAGGGTGTCTGCCTCACGGACCAAAACTGGGAGTTGGTTCCACAGGAGAGGAGCCTGATAGCTAAAGGATCTGCCTCCCATTCTACTTTTAGAGACTCTAGGAACCACCAGCAGACCTGCAGTCTGAGAGCGAAGTGCTCTGTTAGGAACATACGGGGTAATCAGAGCTCTGATATATGATGGAGCTTGATTATTAAGGGCTTTATACGTTAGAAGAAGAATTTTAAATTCTATTCTTGATTTAACAGGAAGCCAATGAAGGGAAGCTAAAATTGGAGAAATATGATCCCTCTTGTTGATTTTCATCAGAACTCTTGCTGCAGCATTTTGGATCAGCTGAAGGCTTTGAACTGCATTTTGTGGACTTCCTGATAGTAAAGAATTACAATAGTCCAGCCTTGAAGTAACAAATGCATGGACCAGTTTTTCAGCATCACTCCTGGACAGAATGTTTCTAATTTTGGCGATATTCCGGAGGTGAAAAAAGGAAACTCTGGAAACCTGTTTAATATGGGATTTAAATGACATGTCTTGGTCAAAAATAACACCAAGATTTTTTACTTTATTACCAGAGGCCAGGTTAATGCCACCCAGATTAAGTGATTGGTTAAGAAGTTTATTTTTTGAGGACTCTGGCCCAAAGATTAAAACTTCGGTCTTGTCAGAATTTAGATGCAGGAAATTTAAAGTCATCCAGCTTTTGATGTCATCAAGACATGACTGCAGTCGAAGTAATTGATTGGATTCATCAGGATTTATGGATAAATATAGCTGAGTATCATCAGCATAACAGTGGAAATTAATCCCATGCTGTCTGATAATTTTGCCTATCGGAAGCATATATATAGTAAAGAGAATTGGTCCAAGGACTGAACCCTGTGGTACTCCACAGGTGACCCTAGAGTTTGAGGAAGATTTATTATTAACATGAACAAATTGGAATCTGTCTGACAGATAAGATTTAAACCAGCCTAATGCTTTCCCCTTAATCCCTACAGTATGTTCAAGTCTTTGTAGGAGAATATTGTGATCAACTGTATCAAACGCAGCACTGAGATCTAACAGGACAAGTATAGACACAAGTCCATTATCTGAGGCCATGAGAATATCATTAGTGACCTTCACCAGAGCTGTTTCAGTGCTATGATGAGCTCTGAAGCCTGACTGAAACTCCTCAAGTAGGTCATTACTTTGTAAATGTTCACAAAGTTGATTAGCAACTACTTTCTCAAGAATTTTAGATAAGAAAAGAAGATTAGATATAGGTCTGTAATTTACTAACTCATCTTGATCAAGAGAAGGTTTCTTAAGTAAAGGTTTAATAACAGCTACTTTCAAAACCTGTGGTACATATCCATTTACTAAGGATAGATTAATCATGTCTAAAATAGTGCCACTGATCAAAGGGAATATGTCCTTAAACAACTTGGTTGGGATTGGGTCTAACATACAGGTAGAAGGTTTAGATGAAGCTAAAATTTTAGATAGCTCAGAAAGCTCTACTGCTTCTAAACAGTTCAAACACTGCGCAGATTCTAAAGATTCCTCCAATGCTGCCTCACTTACTGAGGACGAGGTAATCATGTTTGGGAGGATGCCAATTATTTTATTTTTAATGGCATCAATTTTATTTATGAAGAATCCCATAAAATCATTACTACTAAGAGCTAAGGGAATGGATGGATCAACAGAGCTGTGGCTCTGGGTAAGTTTGGCAACTGTACTAAAGAGAAATCTAGGATTATTTTTATTCTCTTCAATTAATGATGAAAAATATGCTACTCTAACTCTGCGGAGGGTCTTGTTATACAACAATAGTCTGTCCCTCCAGATTAAGTAGGATTCCTCTTGGTGTGTAGAGCGCCATTTTCTCTCCAATTTCCTAACATTGTGCTTCAAGGAACGCAGCTCTGAATTAAACCAAGGAGCCAGCTTCCTGTGAATAATCACCTTCTTTTTCAAGGGAGCTACATTGTCTAATGCAGAACGCAATGAGGAAGTCACATTGTTAGCAAAGGTATCGATTTGTGAATGGGAAGAAACAGCAATGCTGCCATCTACAGGGCATTTCTGCAATACTGAGGATATTAAGAAGGGGACAGACTCTTTAAGTTTTGATACAGCATTATCCGATAAAAATCTACTATAATGGAACCCTCTTTTGGGGGTGGAGAATTCAGTTAGATTAAACTCAAATGTTATTAAAAAATGATCAGACAGGACAGGGTTGTGAGAGAATACTGTTAATTCTTCACAATCAATGCCATATGTCAGAACAAGGTCTAAAGTATGGAGCCGAGAGTGCGTCGGTTTATGCACATTTTGAACAAAACCAATTGAATCTAGGATAGTTTTAAAGGCTACACTAAGGTTATCACATTCAGTGTCAACATGGATGTTAAAATCACCCACTATAATAACCTTATCAGTATTTAACACCAAATCAGATAAGAAATCTGACAACTCATCCAAAAACTGAGTGTAAGGGCCTGGTGGACGATACAAAACAACAAACAGAAGAGGTTTTATTGCTTTGCAGTTTGGATGAGGGAAACTGAGGATTAAATGTTCAAAAGAACTGTAATTATTAGTTGGCCTGGGACTAATTAATAAATCAGACTGAAAGATAGTTGCCACTCCTCCTCCTCTTCCCACAGATCTGGGAATGTGGAAATTTGAATAACTGGAGGGGGTTGACTCATTTATACTAACGTAGTCCTCTTGTAGCCAGGTTTCTGTGAGACAAAACAAATCAATCTGATTATCAGAAATCAATTCATTAACTAACAAAGTCTTTGGAGGAAGAGACCTTATATTTAATAGACCACATTTTATTATTTTATTTTTAGGTTCAAGGTGAACCATATTGATTTTTATTAGGTTTTTATGATTTGTTCCTTTTAGATCAGTTTTTGATCTGTTAAGTTTTGGCCGTGGGAAAGACACCGTCTCAATAGGATAATGGGTGGGTAACAGTACAGAAGCTGCAGAGAGGTGTGTTAAACTACGGCTCTGCTTCCTGGTCTGGACCCTGGGTTGTCAGCATTTAGGAGAACTAATAAATCCGGCCAGATTCCTAGAAAGAAGAGCTGCACCATCCAAAGTAGGATGGATGCCGTCTCTCCGGATCAGACCAGGTTTTCCCCAGAAAGTTCTCCAGCTATCAATGTAGCCCACGTCGTTTTCAGGACACCACCTAGACAACCAGCGGTTGAATGATGACATGCGGCTAAACATGTCATCACTGGTCAAATCAGGCAGGGGACCAGAGAAAATTACAGAGTCCGACATAGTTTTAGCAAACTCACAAACCGAAGCAACACCAACTTTGGTGACCTCTGATCGGCGTGACCGGGTGTCATTACCGCCAGCGTGAATAACAATTTTGCGGTATTTACGCTTATCCTTAGCCAGTAGTTGTAGGTAGGATTCTATGTCGCCTGTTCTGGCCCCTGGTAGGCATTTAACTATGGTCCCTGGTTTCTTTAGTGCCACATTTCTTATTATGGAGCTGCCAATAATTAAGGTCGGCTCCTCGGCGAGATTGTCGCTCAGAGGGGAAAATTTATTAGAAACGCAGATGGGTTGGTGGTGATCTGGGGTCTGTAATCTAGAGCTATGCTTCCTACGAACTGTCACCCAGCCAGCCTGGTTACCAGGCTGGCTGGGTGCTACTGCTTTAGGTTCGCTACGTGAAGTTACTCTATGCGGCTCCGCGCTAGCAAAAGAGCGGCTATCAGCTGGTTTTTCAACAGCACGGAGCCGGGTCTCCAATTCTGACACCCTCGCCTCCAAAGCTACAAAAACACTACATTTATTACATGTACCATCATCACTAAAGGAGGCAGAGGAATAACTGAACATCTGACACAGAGAGCAGCAGATAGGAGACTTAGTCAGAGCCGGAGAAGCCATTATGAGGCTAAGGCTTGGCTAGCACTAGGCTAACGCTAGGCTAAAGCTAGGCTAACGCCCTATTACCACGCCAAAGAACAAACCGTGTGAAACACGAGGAGTTCCCAAACGTGATGAGCAGCCACAGACAATGTTTTAAAAGTGCTTATGTTTGGAAACAGATGTTACAGCAAAGAGGTTTAAAGATAAAAAGCGAGAGAGCCTGGAGCAAAGCTCCGTCGTTCACACAGCAACAACAGGAAGTGACGCAATACGCCTTACCGCAAACAGGAAGGAATTAAATTGAATCGTTCAAATTCAGCTGAGTTTGTCAGTTATTTGATTGTTGAAATAAATCTTAATTATTTCTGTAAATTTTGTAATAACAGAGCGCCCTGATTTTGGAAAATGTTTTTTTTTTTTCTGCTCTTGTTATCCAAAAATACTTACAAATGAGGACTCAATAATAATTATTACCCCTTAAGGATTAATTCAGTCTTCCATTAAGAAGATGTTTTATTTATTTTAAGAGATTATTTTGGTTTAGGTTTAATCAGTTAGCTTTCTGAACTGCCACACTCAGCGGTCAGTCGTTTGACTCGTTAGGGCGCCCTGCACCTTTAATTGGATCACCTGGAGGACGAATGTAATGGAGAACACAGACCTCGGATATGAACTTTGACCTACATGTCTGTCTTTCTGCAGCCTGTGCCCAAAGGGCCTCGTAGAGCCGCAGATTGAGTCAAAGCGAGACGTTATCCATGTCTGCGGAGCGGATTGTTCTCCATTTGTTTATCAGAATGATGGACGCTGCATTTATGAGTTGGCATTTTGAGGTCAGGTGTTATTCAGTGCAGGAAGTTAACTCACGCTGATGTGAGGCACAGGAGGCGTTCTATCAGATAAGGAGCTTCTGTGCAGGAATTAAGCAATATTTATTATTCTTTGCTCCGACCCTGTGGAGCCTTCCTCCCTTCTGTCATCATTCACCGTTTGCTCGTCTTAATCCTTATTTGCTCGTCTTAGGAAGGCGTGTGACTTTAGGAAGAGCCTGTGAAGTTTACAGAAGGTTGGTCGCTGACATGTTTGCTTCTACCACGCCTGCTGTTGGACGACTTTTCAGCCTTATTTTGGAACATGAGGGTTTTCCTGAAAGCTGGGCGTGCTTGTAGAAGGGAGCGTGACCTTGCCTTGGCCGTTGGCCAGCTGTCTGCCTTTCCACTGACTGCCGCAGGAAACCGGGCCCTGATAAAGAACGCTGGTTTGCAGGAATTGGTCAGCAAGAGTAGGTTTTTCTTTAGACTAAACCTCACGCTTCACATTTAACGGTGTAAATAATACAGACACGTTTTACGAATTTGTGAATATAACTAGTTTAGATCCTCTTGTAGGAAGCAGGACTTGTCGTGAGGATGCTCTCGGAAAGTTATTCAGCAGCTTTGACTTCCACTGCGTGCAACATTTATGAGCGGTCCGAGCCGCAAATGTCAGCCTTCCGACTGCCTGCGTTTTTCCTGAGTAATTTACTGAAAAAAACTCCCCATCAATCAATAATAAATGAAGACATTTGACTGAGGCCTCAGGGGTGAGTGGGCGCTTTAACCGATGGCTGATGTCTACTCTCTAAAGACGTCATCCTACAGTTGACCTCATGTAATCCCTCCATGCATACACGCACAGCCGCTGCTCGGTTTAACAGGAAAAATGAAAACGCAATCAGAGTTTGTTTCACAACATATTTAAGTCGCAGAAAACAAACTTTCATTTTCATGACAGATTTGTCCCTTCTGGATTAAGTTGTGCTTTTCTTCAGGCGATAGACTTCAGTTTATGGACATTTATCAGAACATTTAAACTCCCCAAACCATTAAACCAATTCAGTGTGAAATTTCCATTCACTTTCACCAAAACTGCACCAAGGTGGTGTCTTAAAAACATTAGATTCTAAATTAATAAACATTATTTGTAGGCTTTAGTGTTACTCTTAGCAAAAAGCTGATGCAGATAATCAGTTTAGAATATTATAAATATATAAATATGTCAATAAGTCATGAAAAAAGTTTATTTTTATGGAGATCTAGAGTTGCCATAATAAAAAAAAACATTATTTTTTTCGGTTTGTTTTGTTTGCATTAATTATTTTAATTTTGTAACAAATATACAAATAATTCATTAAATCTGTTATTAATAAATGTAACTACGCTAAGACATGTATAATTTATTAAAAGGATATATATATATATATATATATATATATATATATATATATATATATATATATATATATATATATATATATATATATATATATATATATATATATATATATATATATATATATATATGAATACATTTTAAAATGTAGTCAATGAATTCTATGCAAATTTTAATTGTCTATTTTGTTATTATTGATGCATGTAGATAATTAAGGAATATATTTTATTAAATATATGTTCAATAAAATCTAAATTTTCATACGGATTTCTTCATTCATGGCAATTTTAGCACTCCATGTTTTATTACAGTAAATGCCAAAGCTATACAGAAATTATATCATAGTATATAGCTATATTAAGACAGATTTTAAGAGCTAGTGAAATTAAAGTTTCATTACCGATTGCAACATTTGCACATGATGAAATTTTCTTTTCTTTTTTTTTTTATTGCATTTGGACGTTTGTTTCGCCGCAAACAAAAAATACTACCTTAGTTATTGGCATTTTCTATAAATGACATGGAGCAAACTCTCAGACAATCAATTTTAGAAATGCAGTGGGGGGCGGGGGGGGTGGTACTTTGGATAAACGTTAGAAACTAATAGTCTTTAAAATTTGATCCTTGTTATAAAATAATTCGATCAAGGTCTCCAGGCTCGGTGTGGGTGACCATGTGCAGCGGACAGAGCATGCACACAAAAAAACCAGAAGCACTGACCCAGGAGTACTTTCTAGGCTAAACAAGAAGAGAGTTAGTGGCAGTACTAGCCCCTTTAGTGTAGACACAGCAACCATAAAATACAAAATAAAAGGTCATTATTGCATCTCTCCAGGCAAACATGCCTGATTTCGTTCCATTTTGGATTTTATTTTTGTCTAGGCCTCCAAATTTAATATTACGGGGCCGTGGAGTGCCGGACAGATGTGTGTTTGTGTGCTTTAAAACTTTTGGCTTCCATGTGACTTCATGTTGGTCTTAAATGCATGAAAAGTTGGCCATGTGTTTACAAATAATTTTTTTCAGGAGGTGGATAAAGGAACTTGGGCCAGACCAACAAGACTTAAAAAGGCAGCAGCCAAGTGACCGCGGACGGGTTTATGTTCAAGTAGAGTTTATCGTTGCGTGTAAATCTCAAACCTCTAGTATGCCCCCCCTGACAATGTTATCACCAGCAGCCACTGGAGACGATATAAAGCACAGAAAGACAGGGCCCCAGTGTATCATCAGCACAAAGACAACATTAAGTTAATGGCAACATTAGCTCAGCTAAACCAAACCAAATGCAGAGATAAACCGTGAAGGCAAAGTCAGAAAACACTGCTGGTAATCTATAATTGGAGAGTAGTAGGAGAATGTAGAGAAGTCAGAAAATACTAACGCAGTGAGCCGGAGTCCATTCTGTATCTAAGCAGCCTTTGAGGATTATGAAATATTTATATATTGCCACGAGTGCTGTCTTTGTATTTTGCAATTCTACTAAAAAAGGTTAAAAATTTGTTCCGACTGGTTCATTGTTAAAGCTACGGTATTAATCTTTGTATAGGTCATAAATTTAAGGAAAATAGACCTGCTTTATTTGTTTTTTTCCAACAACGGTTAACTTGTTGGCCACTGCTGTCCTGAAGGAGTCGCTTACTGCTGCTACAGCTGCTAGTGCTGCTGTTCACATGGACATTTATGCTTCCTGTCCTTAGCAGATTACATCAGCTGGACAGTGGACGGCACCTGCTGTAAAAACGCCCACAGCCACTAAACGGCTCTTATCTAATCCATACATCTTTCTGCCTTATCTGGTATTCGCTGGAGTCGGCCCAAGTGAGGCACAAGGCATGGGATATCTAATTAAGGGAAGGCTTGAGCATCCCCCAGGCTCCTTTGCAACGATGCCTGCGTTTTGTTACTGCTGACCGTTTTGGACTCTAATTAGGTTTATGTTCTGTCACTCAGGGTTTGTAGGCTGTTGAGGCCTGTCTGGTTACTTTCAGAATAGATTTTCTTCTGTTTTGGAGTTTAAAGTGTCGCATTTTTATTCTTTCTTCTGAGCAGAGTCTTGTCTGGACCCTCGTTCTTCGACTACTTCCAGTCTAGAGTTTACTTATCTGGCTCCTGGGTTGGAGGCTGGTGCAGGGTAAATGTTTTAGGATGTTACCCTGACAACCAGCGAAATCTTTGTTTAGCGCGGCCATGGGATCAGAGGAACAGCTGATTTCTAGCTTTTGTTTCCCATAGACCTACACAAATTAGGCCAAAACCACGTTTTACCACAGACATCCTGTGAAATTGCAAAGATTCGTTCTAACGTGTTTTCAGCACTAAACCCATAATCTATGTGTCTGAATTAATTAATACAACCATACTTCCCATTATTGCATCAGTTTCAATTCAGTTTTATTTATATAACGGCAATTCACAACACGTCATCTCAAGGACCTTTGACAAATTCAGTCAGATTCTCCAGGTTGGTGAGAAAGTTTCCTCTCTAAGGAAACCCAGCAGGTTGCATCAAGTCTCTCCAAGCAGCATTCACTCCTCCTGAAAGAGCGTAGAGCCACAGTGGACAGTCGTCTGCATTGTTGATGGCTTTGCAGCAATCCCTCATACTGAGCATGCATGAAGCGACAGTGGAGAGGAAAACTCCCCTTTAACAGGGAGGAGAACCTCCAGCAGAACCAGAACCAGGCTCAGTGTGAACACTCATCTGCCTCCACCCACTGGGGCTTAGAGAAGACAGAGCAGAGACACAGAAAGCACAGAAGCTCACATTGACCCAGGAGTACTTTCTATGTTAGAGAAGACAGAGCAGAGACACAGAAAGCACAGAAGCTCACATTGACCCAGGAGTACTTTCTATGTTAGATGGTAATAGAGGATGATCTGCCTCCCCTGGATGATGTCACAGCTAACAGAACGCCTGACCAGGTGTACCTTCTATGAAGAAAAAAAAAAACAGAACAAAAATGCTGCTTGTCAAGACTTGATGCAACCTGCTGGATTTCCTTAGAGAGGAACTTTCTGACCAACCTGTCTGGAGAATCTGACTGAGAAGAACTTTTTTTTTAACCTTTTATGTGCGATTGCTGAAGATCGGTGTTGACCAATTCTCCAGCTCCAGAGCCCTGCAGCTCATCAATGAAACTCTTAGCTGACCGGGTGGACCATCGTGTCTGTAACCCAACCTTTCCTTAATCTTCTCCAGAACCTTCTCCCTGTCTCCATCGGTCTTCATGATGCGGCTCATTCTGTAAAGTATTATAACAAAGCTTGAAGCCTTCACAGAGCAGCTGCGTTTGTCCCGAGAGTCTGTTACTCACCAGCCGATCCTGGTTAATTATTAAATTGCATGTTTATCTAGGGGTATTAGAGTAAAGGGGGGGGGGGGGGGTAAAATTTTAGTTTGGTAAAATCCATGTTTCATTTTCCTTCCACTATCATTCTCTGCTTTGGTTTGGAGTTTGACATAAAACACCATAATAACACGGGATGTTTTTGGGGGTAAAGGGACAAAATGTGGTGAAAATTCAACAGCCGTGAATACTTTTGCAGCCCCCCGTGTTTTCTAAAAGCCCTGCTCCTCTATCCGCCCGTGTCGTACCCATCTGGAGCGGGCCACGTGTGTGTGTGTGCTGTCAGAGCGGCGAGCAGCAGGAAACGACCACCGGCCGTGCGTGCTCGCCTGGAAGCTCTCTGAGCGTAAGTGAAGCACGGCAGCCGACACGTGTTGCTGCTCCCCTCGCCCTGATGCAGGAAATGAAAAGCCGGCGCTTGTGACGCGGGCCGCCTAATCCCGGGCACCCCTCCCCCGCCGCCGCGCGGCGCCGGCAGCTGCTGCAAACAGCTGCTGCGGCTCCTCCGTCCGTCCGTCACCGCTGGCTGGCAGGAGGCTGACAGACTTCTCTGCGTGTGAACACAAAGGCCGTCTCTGATTGGCGAGTTGCAGCAGAGGCTCGGCGGTCATCGACGACGTGTAAAGAAAAAAAAAATGCTGTTTGCTGCATTTTAATGTTTAATGCATCAGGGAGTTTAAAGTGGATCTTTTCAGACGTTGGAATCCGACAACTTCACCTTTGATCCGGGTGACTTTTTGTATTTTGTGGTCCTGATTGGTATCAGGACTGACGGAGACCTTTTTCTGCAACATTTGCAGGTCAAGGGAGACTCTTGGTTTGTTACATCACCGGAAAGCGGCCCTACATGGTTACAAACGTTATCATTTTCCGTTAGCAGCCATTAGATGTTTTTGTAAGAGAAAGCAGACCTGGGTGTGCAGGAGGTGCATGTCAAGCATTTTGGAGAGTTTTAAGTTTTATGCGATGTGAAGATAGATCTCAATGGAGATTAACAGAGTCACCATCCTGGCCTGGCCTGGCCTGGCTTGGCTTGGCGTAGTCACAGGGAGGAGATTTATCTGCTTTCACTCTCACTGGAACTACTGATCCTTTGCCACCAGACAAATCCACAGCAGATTCAGCTCTGGCTGAGGCTAAACTAGTGACCCGCTGCCTCACACTTGGCTGATTGTTTGTTACAACTCAATAAAGAAACACCAATCAGAATATTTTGGCTGATCATTGGTTTTTGAAAAGACCTCATGACACAAAAGTACAGAACTAAGCGTAGTTTTCAGTCCAGCCTGGTTGTTACTTTGGTGTGGTGCGTTTACACTACAAAAAAGGGAACTAAAAGTAAGTAAAATGTTCTAGAAATGAGTGTATTTGTCCTTAATTTGAGCAGAAAGTAAGACCATCTGCCAATGGAATGAGTATTTCTACCCCTAAAATAAGATAATTGGATAAACTGCACTTGAAATAAGATGATTGAGATGAGTTGTTCCTATTTTAAGTGCAAAACTCTTGCATTACTTTGGCAGATTATCTTATTTACCTGCTCAAATCAAGGGCAAATACAGCCATTGCAAGAACATTTTACGTACTATTTGTTCTTTTTTTGCAGTGTACTGTTTGGAAAAATAATGGATTTTTGTGCATCTCTACTAATGATTGATCATTATGGGAAAATGTTCAACACATCAAGAATCAGGAGGTTTTATTGTCACACGTGTTACCGTGGTGACATTATTTCAGGACAAACTCCTTGTTAGGACACACAATAAACAATAAGCAGTGGTTGCAGGTAATAACATAGTGAAACAATATTTTTTTTTATTTTTAAGATCAGATAGTCTTTGTGAGTTCTGAAAGTCGGTCCCACCTAAACGCGATCCATTTGTGTTGGATGAATCCGTCCCTGGAAGCTTCTATGATGATACATTCAGCTTGTGGTGAATCTTGTGTAATGTTCTTAAACCTGATATTCAGCACTGTGCAATAAAACGTTCCTGATGATTAAGAGTGAGCAAGAGAAGTATGCTTTCACAGTAGAGATATTGTAACACCTAAAGCTTGCAGTAAACCTTGTCCAATGTACTTAAACCTTAATATGCAGAACTGTGCAATGAAACATTCCTGATGGTCAAGTGTGTGAAAAAAGTATGCATGCCCAGCGGTGTTGTAACGTGCACAGACTCAGACTGTCAGCAGGGGGCGATAGCCCTCACAGCTTTAGTGAAGAAGCTGTTTCTAAGTCTGCTCGTACTGGGTTTGATGCTCCAGAAATATTTACCTGATGGGAGAGAGGCAAACAGCTGGGACATAAAACACTTTGTATTGTAGCGATGTAAAAGTTTTTTAGCAGTATAGTAGCAGAAAGTCCAGACAGTTTCTGTTCTCCGAGGAAGAAGAGCTGTTGTTGATGCCCTCTTCACCAGGTGGGAGGTGTTCACGGAGGAGGTTCAGAGGAGATGTGGATGCCCAGGACCTTGATGCTGTCTATCCCTACATTTTTCCTCTTGCCAGATGTCCAGTCATTTGTTTTCTAGTATTCCATTTTCCTGTCCAGCCTTCCATCATTCAGCCATCCATCTATCAGTCTGTTTGTTCATCCGTCTGCCTCTCCGTCCTCCAGGTCATACGATCCTGGAATCACAACATTTCATCCATGTCTTTGCAGCCTGGTGTCAGTCTGCTTGTCATCCACCATCTTTTGGTCCATTTGTCTTAAAGGTACATAGCTACGTAATATGTTTATTAAAAAAAAGACCAAAAACGTTTGATCATGATAAAATAAGGTTAAAAACACCAAGCCTGGTCCTTTTTTGAGGCGAAAACTAATTCCCTCTCGGGCGCGATTAACCAATATAATCAGACGTGGCGCCATCTAGTGCCAGTATCACAGAACTATCATAATGTCTGTTTGCTTGATTAATAAATCAAAATTAAATAATGCTGGACTGAGCCTGCCCTCAGCAATGCCTCGCAGTAAAGCAGCAGCTCAGCGTGATAAAGACCAACGTTATTAATTAAATAAACTGATCTACAGCAACTTTAAGAGCCTCATATCAGAACATTTACTCACGTCAGTCAAATCTGCGTCACATCTGCGCCTCGGCAGGTTTAGCGTCTGCTTCAGTGAACACCAACGTTCAGACTGGATTCCCAGAGACATCCCAGGCTTTTCCCACTTGGAATCATATGTTTTTTTGCTATTTATTATCATTTCTTCACTGGATCTCGGACCATTCTTCATAGTTTTGCTGGGAGATGCTAACAGCCGTTAGCCACTTCCTTGTTTTAACTCCTACTGAGCATGCACAGTACGTACTTCTGTTAAAAATCGTAAATAAACACAAAAGGCTTTATTTACTAACAAATTGAGATAAGACAAAACATAAAACCCCAAAATAACAACTAATACCAGCGATAATCTTTCATATAAAGTTTGTATGCAAACAGGGTGAGCTGCTGAATAAAAAGTCAAATAACGTGGCTATGCACCTTTAATGGTAATGATGGACTGCATTTACATTTATATCTGCCCTAGAAGCACATTAAACCCACAAAACCGCACACAATTACTCAGCAGTATGCAGATCGGTAGGTAGGCAATTAGCAGTTAAGTGCCTTGCCCAGGGACACAGACATGTGGCAGGGGAGGGAGCTGGCATCAAACCCACAACTTTTCCGATTGCAGGACGACCCCTCTTCCCACTGAGCCAGAATCCTGTCTGCTGATTGGCTGTTTGGATTTCTTGTTTCATCTTTACTAACAGAGAAATATTTTATGATTTTTTTTCTTCTCTTTGGTTCCAGATAAGTTCAACACCTACGTGACGCTGAAGGTCCAGAATGTTAAAAGCACGACTATCACTGTGCGTGGGGACCAGCCCTGCTGGGAGCAGGATTTCATGTTGTGAGTTATTAAACACGCTCTGCATAAACACAAGTTGACTGATTTGGATCTTAGCACTTCCCTCTGAGCCCCACTGAACAGCAATGGTGTCGTTCTGGGCGGTGAAAGCTGAACAAGAGTCAAGGAAGCAGGAAGTGAGGATGTTGTGACTGGATGTTTGTGTGCAGAAAGTTATGCCTCTGTCTGCAGGAAGTAGGACCTGATCCAACTTGGATGTGGTTCGATCTTGTTTCAGGATTTTTTTTTTTTTTACTTTGACAGAAGTGTGCGTAATCCATATTTCAGCTGCAGTTTTCTAATGTGAACCAACAGTTTCAGAGAAACGCTTTTTTTTTAATAGTGCTAATGAACTCGCTCATTTCCTCCTTATGATCCACTGCTTTAATTTCAAAATTTTCCAACAGCGCATGCATCCATGGTGACGACATGGCCAGCATGTTGTCCGCCTTGTGTCATTGTTTGTCTTCGCAACAGTGTTTGTTTTTCCAGACCTTCATCTTTCCATGTGTCCATTACTGATGAGTCGCCCTGAGGTGATTCAGCGTCTATCAGGGTTACGCGTTAGCGTTTCCTGCAAAGACTCGGCACCATCTGTTGCAGCAGATCGGGTCACATACCAAAATACTGTGAAATTATGAATTATTTATCGGGATTAATGGTTATCCTGAATACTTCTAGTATTTACATGTGGAAAAAAAGTACAACACCCGGTGAAATGCTCAGTTCAAACGTCGGTTGCTAATTGAATTTTTTTAATCTCTGGAAAATGAAGGGATTTAATTGCACCTAACAGAATTGCCTTGTTTGGTTCATAAACAAAATAAGTCAGCAAAAATGTTGAGGAAAAAGTTAGAGCACCCTTAATTCTGCTGTTTGATAAAATTAATCCATTCACCGGTTTCTGTCATCGCTCTGAGGAACATTTGTAATTTTAAAAATTAACTTAATTAAAAAATTAACACATTTTTTCAAGCTTTTTTTCAGTTTTAATGTTCATTTATATTAATTGATTACATTTGTGCAGTGGAAATTTTTTAGTAAATTACAGTAAAACCTTTTTAAAAGATAATTAAAGTTTGAGGTTGTAATAAATAAATAAATAAAAAAAGCAAAAGCAAAGTATTTCTCCAAGTATTTCTCCAAGAAAAAAAAAAAAAGTATTTCTCCAAGTCAAGCAATAATGCAAATAATAATGCAGTTTATTCTTGAAGTAATGACTTCAAGAATAAACTCCATAATTATTTGCATTATTGCTTGAATTAATCAAGCATAATAAGAAATGTATTCATTTGTGCTTGGAAAGCTCTCCAGAATGTCTTTTAAAGCAGTGGTTTAATAAAAAACGTTTTCTGGCATGTTTGGGAAACATTTATTGAAACGTTGCTTTGCACTAGAATAGAAGCTTTTTTTAAAAAAAGCAGAATTGCATTAAAGGGTGAAACAGTAACTGAGTAAAAATCTGAATTAGTTGTTTTTTTTATCGACGTTTCAAAGAGCAGAAAGTTTCCCTGTCACAACTAGCCTCGGTTTGATCATGGTAGCTGGTCGCCTGTATCTGTTGTGGCTAATTTTGTGCGAGCGAGCCTTTATCTCTGCACCTGGGTGCCCTGGACCCTCGGCTCAGTCCTGCTCGCCACTTGTCCCAATTATCTGCAGCCTTTGATGATCTTTTATCATCCTCCCTTTGTTCTCTCTCTCTCTCTCTCTCTCACGATGGTTCTAAACTTCCACAGATGAGAAAATGCAAATGTCCCGCTCACGCAGCCCTTTGATTAGCCCGTTGAATGAAAAAAGGCAGGGCTGGATTATGACAGCTTAAAACACAACAAAAAAAGGACCTTTTGTTATGCAGGTTTGTTGGAGCCTGACGGTAATTATCTGGACATTTCAGCTCCATTAAGTGTGAATTAAACGGCAGATTGGAGAGAGGGTTCTGTATTCTCATGTTTTTCCAAGCAACAAAGCGTCCTCTTCCTTTATCCGTGACATTTTCCACCCAGTGTTTCAGGAACATTAGGGTTTCTCAATAATCCGATATTTGGCTCCCTGCTCCTCAGCGAGATCAACCGGCTGGACCTGGGTCTCATCGTGGAGGTGTGGGACAAGGGTCTCATCTGGGACACCATGGTGGGGACGGCCTGGATCCCCCTGAAGAACATCCGACAGTCTGAGGAGGTCAGAGCACTAACCCCCCCTCAGGACACACGACGTCAGTCCGCTTTGGATCACACCACTAATGAATCTCCCCACAGGAGGGCTCGGGTGAGTGGATTTTCCTGGATGCGGAGGTTCTGATGAAGGCCGACGAGATTTACGGCACCAAGAACCCAACGCCTCACCGAGTGCTGCTGGACACGCGCTTCGAGCTGCCGTTTGGTGAGTTTCTGGAGCAAACCGCTTTCGAAATGTGAAGAAAATTTAGACTTAGAAAACTTTATTTGTCATTTTGTATGCACAAAGTGCGTACAGAACGAAATTTCGTTGCATACAGCTAGAAAATTACCGTAGATTACAGGATAAAGTAAATTACAGAATAAAGTGCAGCAGTGATTTAACAAGGAGAAAGTCACAGTGTACAGGTGAGAATTTTAAAAACCATTTGTATGTGCAGAATTGATTGTGCAAAGGGCATTTGTGCAAGAATACAAAAATTTCCAACAAAAGCTCCGTCTGTGCAGTGTCCCGTTAAAAATACTAATTCTAACGTATTTCTGTGGGGTTTCATGTGAAGAAGCAACAAAAAGTAACTCACAGTTCAGTGGAAGACGGTTCCTTTCCAATCTAAAAAGCTTGGTGACAACTTGTGATCGGATTTTTTGTTTTTTTTACAATGATACCTCTAAATAAACTTCAGTCCAGCCACTGGCCTGTAGAGGTCCATTAGTATTTAGTCGGTAATTGAATCTCATCATAGATGCAGCTCCTCTGTTAAGCCCTCAGAGGTTTGTAAAGAACGTCAAAGAACATCTAGCATCATGAAGTCCAAGGAACCCAGCAGACGGGTCGGTGGGACGCTGTGGAGAAGTTTAAAGCAGAGCTAGGGTCTAAAACAGTAACACCCACACAACATGGCCAACATGGCCGCCCACGTAAACTGACCGGTCTGGCGAGCAGAGCATCAATCCGAGAAGCTAGGAGGACCAGTGGTAACTCTGGAGGTGCAGCAGAGATCCAGAGATCAGGAAGGAGAATCTGTTGACGGGTTTAGTGATGGACTCCCCGTATCCGGCCTTCATGGAAGAGAGGCAGGAGGAAGTGCTGTCCGCAGTTTGCCTGAATTAAGCCAGGTGCATAAAAACACACATTTTGATCAGATTGATTGATTGTGTGCCTATATAAACGGTGCAATAAGATTATTTTAATCCGATCATGTCAACATAGCCAGTTACACTCGGCCAATGCATAAAATCAGAATAAATCGTACAGAAGTGGTTGTAACATTGCTGCATGTGCTTGACCGCTGCTCCACGGACGCTGCAATGACGGCCAGCGTCTCACTTGACCTGCCTCAGCCTCGTGATCAGAGAACATCAAAGTTGATCCACAGTAGCCCCCCCTCCTTCTCTGTTTTTAGAAGAGGGTGCATGGTGTTCATGTGCCACCAAAGCCACTCATTCATTAAAGGTGCAGGTCGGCGTCCCTTTGAAGGCCTGGCCTTTGTGTTGGTGCCCTTTAATGTGCGTCTGCCGGCTGAGCAGCTTAAACCCGCTTTAAAAAGGGAAGGATGAGGTACACTAACCCCCTCCCTGGCTGGAGATGTACTTGGTTTTCTACTTCCTGTCACTTACAATATATTCCACTTTATTTCATGTGGGGTGCAGCCAAACCGTCGCTGCTTCCATATCTGTATTCCCTCTGTGTTCCTGGGAAGTTAAAGCTGCATGAATAAAACGATGTTAGCATTATTCTGAAATGTTTTCCATCTAAATTATTTACCACCAGATATACCTGAAGACGAGGCTCAGTACTGGACGGGCAAGCTTGAACGCATCAACATGGGAATCCACGAGGAGGTAAAATGTCGCTTTAGTCTCCTGGAAGAAGCAAAAACTTAGCAGAGCAAATTTTTCCTGAGCTAACTGGTCAGGGATCCGCTTCAAAGAGCAGAAATTGCTTTATCGTGTTTTTATTTTCTGGTCTGGATAAGAATGCAGAAAGATAACACAGAATATTGGGAAATGCTTTCATAGAAAAATAAAAATCAATTTGTTTAAGCTAATACTAATATTGATACTGTCCTGAAGGAGCGTCAGAAACGAGACAAACCCGATCCACAGAGACAGCTGGCAGGCCACACACACCGGCGCCAAGCCACCAAGACGATGGCTTCTAAACATAAATGTTAACATGTTGTTGTTGTTTTTTTATCTCGGATTTGCAGCAACCTTAGTTTTTGTCGCTGGTTTTGGTTTTTAGGTGACTGACTGAACCAGCAAACACGGTTGTCTTTAATTCAACACCCTCAGCAGCCGCTGTTTGCTGTGAGCAAAGCAAACAAGCAGAGTTTAAATGGTTAAATGCAGCTAATGTCACAGCCGGGTTCTCAGCCCACTCCTCATGGGCAAAAGTCTCCAAATCATTTATAATCTGGGTTTGTTTGCTGCAACCAACCTTTTTCAAATGCATGATGTATGCAAGTGAAAATATGTCATTCAGAAGTTTCACAGTTGCAGCCCATTTTCTGGATACATCTCTCCATGATTGCTCTAGAACAGGGGTCACCAACATGGTTTTCAACTACAAGAGCTACAGCCAAGTTTTATTTTTCAACCTTTTTTTTTAGTTATCTTAAGGAGGAAACACAGCAGACGCATTACGACACGTAAGCGCAGCAAAGAAGCGTACGCACATCCTACACTTAGGTCAGCTTTTCATTTTAATCAGTCAGTAAAAGTACGCTAGAAGCATAATGAGCACGTATTTACACTACGCGACCGCTAAATTACATTGAAGTTCTAATTTCTGTTTGGCATGGAATAAACAGGAAAACATCCTGTGTCAAAGTTCTCTTCCGGAAGTATCCCAGAATAAGAGTCGTCGAAAATAAAGCACCATTGATGATGTAGATGTGACAAGCTAACAAACTAAAATATGCGCTTTCTAATCAGATGTGGTCAAAACACGATCTTTTAGATGGTCAAAACATAAAATATATTACTGGTAATTTAATATCTTACCCATGTATAAAATTTGTCTGTCTTTAAGACTCTGCAGCGTCCCGTTACGCTTATGTTTCCTCCCTAAGTTGCAAACAAGTTTTCCTTCCACTCAACTTTCCATTGATATTCTTGAATAGAAGGAAAGGCAGTTCTAAGACAGGAAAGACAACCCACGTTCTAGTTCCGCATGTGTGTGTAATGGCATTTGAAGAACTGATTCCAGCTGCAGTCGACGGCTACCTCAAGTTTTTCCTTCCACTCAACTTTCTAGTGATGTGCTTGGATACTGTGAACAGTCAGCTTCTGCTGGACAGCTGTCAAATCAGCAGTGTTCCTGTTTTTATTGGTCATACTCTAAATGTTCCAAGATTCCATCCTAAAAGTCAATGAATCCAATAAGTTTCACCATTTGAATTAAATTGCTTAACCTTTTGATGACATTATTCCTGAAGAAGCATATTTAATTTCTGCAACGAACCTGAAAAAATAAGCATTATTTATTATTATTATTAATAATAATAATGAAGAAGAACTACATAATGTTTGCTTCTTGTCTCTGCTTTCCTTTGCAGTTCCCCCATCAGGATGTGGAGCTGCAATGTGCCCCCTCCCAGTGTTGTGAGTCTTTGCGCGCTGTACACCTCTCAGCCTCTAGATGGCGCCAGCTCATTTAATTAGAAACTCTCCTCACTTGTTTTAGCTTTCTTATCCTGACTCTTCTTATGCACGTTGTATCTTTTTGTACAGTCAGTATGAGAACCAACTACGTCTTTGTCCAGAGTTGCACAAATTGATTTAGAGACAGAGTTTTACACAGTTTAGTGAGTTTCGTTTGAGTTTCCCCACCTTTTCAGCACAGGGACACTGAATGATGTGCACAAAGCCGTGCCTCCCTTTGGACTTCTCACTTGTAATGTTTGCACTTCCACCAGGCAACTATTTCGGATGGGCTGACCCACTGAGTATGTAACATAACTTAATGGACCTCTCCCCCCCCGGCCAACCCTCCCCCCTTTTTGCATGTCATAATGTTCCTCAGTAAAACATAATCTATACGGTTTCCATACATTTTCTTCATATTTCTTCACTCTAACACATTTTTTCCCTTGCTCTTTTCCTTGATGCCCATTGGCTCTTCCATTTCCCACCAAGCTCTTGCTGCTGGTTTATTGCGTCATGTTGTATTTATTTATTTTTTTGCCAAATAAATAAGTCTTTACATTGAATGTTAGCATTAAAATATGCCAGCAGGTTTGGTAACATGAGAATAAATATTCCTAAATGCTCAACTAATCAGAATCCCACTTCTGTCTATGTGCTCGGCGTTATTTGTTTTTTGGCTGGAAAGCTTTGAGGTGGCTTCAGTAGCTGAAAAGATCCGCTTAGAAATGGTGAAGTGGACGGAAAGTTTTTAGAGATTCAATAATCAGAGATTTTAGGCCAACTTTCGATCCCTGTTATTTATTTTATAAAGCACTGATCTGCCGATATCATTCTAGATAATTCCGACCTCTTTACAAAAATGTATTATTTATATTAGGAGTAAATACCAAGGAGGAAATCATTCGGAAATCACATGTTAGGTTAATAATAATGCATTTATTTTAAAAGTACCTTTCATAACTATTGAGGACACTGTATAAAATTAAAACCCAACAAATGCATACAGTTATTAGTAGTCATTAGTAAAAATAGAGTTTAGGTTACCTGCCAATATGTTCTAAGGCTACATGGTTTGTTTACAGATATTTTCTAGAATTGAACTTCGTCTTGTAGGAACTTGAAATGAAATATTTCCTTGCTAGAAACTTCTCACACCTTCCAGCTTCTTGACTCCTTTAAAACACCTCATTGAATCTGAAAATATATAAACAGATTCATCAATTGGTTAATGAATTCCTTGATTTTATTTTGTTGTTCTTTTGGTTAATTTATTAATCAGTTTAAGACTGTAAATAAAATACAATGAAAAGTTAACAAAAATAAGATCCAACAATAGCAATCATTAAATGCATTACGATCTTTAAAAGCCAAGATGAATCCTCTTTTTCAGTCTAGTTTTCCTAAAATAAATAAATATTTAACCTCAACCTGCTTTAATGATAATTTCAAAATAAATAAATACAGAAAAATAGATCAAATAACACTCACTTAGTAAGAACTTCCACACTGAAGAGTGCTGTTGTCGGCCTGATGTGGTAATGCAGACATATGGTGCATTTACTAACGAGAGAAATATTGGATTTTTGAGTTTCCCACCAAACGGCCACCGGTCATATCCCCAGGAATGAAACCTGCATGGAACCAGCGGCTGAGGTTTTAACGCTGCTCTGATCAGAGCAAGGGTCGGCTGTTTGATTTCCTCTTACTATAACTGTTCAATGTAAAAACCAGGCCAATCAGAGCCTTACGACTGATTAAAATACTAAAAGCCTGAGTGATTCTAAAAGATTTTTGACTCCTTTCGTTCATCTGAGGACAGCGGGGCAGATTCCTAACGTATTTGCTGCCTCTAATTAAAACGGAGGTTGTGGTGCATTGATGCAGGTCTCTGTGTTTGCGTTGCTTAAATCACTGGCAGATTACACTAGGCTGCTACCTAGTAACCGTTTACAGCTCTGATACAATCCAGCTGCTCATTTATTCTGAAATGCTGTTCAGCAGCTGTTCCTGAACCCTTTTTGGGTTTGTTGCATTAGACTGTCTCGTGTAACCTTTTACACTGCAAAAACAGATCTAAAAATAAGTAAAATGTTCTTAAAGTTAATGTATTTGTCCTTGATGCGAGCAGGTAAATAAGATTATTTGCCAATGGATGAGTATTTTGACCCCTAAGATAAGGTAATTACACATCCTGCACTTGAAATAAGATGATGGAGATGAGTTGTTCCTATTTTAAGTGCAAAAATCTTATTCCACTGGCAAATAGTCTGATTTACCTGGTCAAATTAAGGAAAAATACCCTCATTTAAAGGAAGATTTTCTTATTTTAAGTTCCGTTTTTGCAGTGTATGGTGTGAAAGTCAGCGCAAGATGGGATCAAAACCTCCTATTTTGTCTTGCTGTTACTGTAAATTAACACAGATTAAAGTTTACTTTGACCAGAGCAGACAGAGGCTTCCTGTCAGAGACATACCTGCGGTTCGTTTTGATGTTGCATGGTTACGACCGGACCCTTTTACCAGCAGGACGTGCCTCCCAGCGTCCCTTAAAACTTGCGTTTGCAGACCCAGTTTCGCTGCTTCTGGGTTTAATAGAGAAGTTCAGCTTAAAATGCATCCTGCCCGTTTACACGCGGACATATCAGGGTTTCTTTGGTCTTCCTTTGTTACCGACCACACCTTCCTGTTGCAGCTTTGGATGATCAGGACAGCGCCGTGGATGACCGGGACAGCGACTACCGCAGCGAGACCAGCAACAGTTTGCCTCCTCGGTACCACACCACCGCCCAGCCCAACTCGTCCATGCACCAGTTCCCCATGGGCTCCCGTCCACAGCCGCTGGCCGACTGCTGCGCCGACTCCGTCCACAGTTTTGACCTGGACTACAGGGACCAGAGAGGAAGCAGGTAGACCAGAGTAAAAACATTCAGTTCTCTGAAGTTCTCTGAAGTCCTTTCTTATTTTCTTTTTGCAGTATATTTTATTATTTAAGAAACTAAAATTAGCTTTTTCATTACATATATAACAAGTATAAAAATGAACTGATATAGTTGGTGAAATATATAGCTTTATATGTAATGTATCTAGATAAAATTCTAATTTTTTAATAATGATCTAATCTGTGTACTGACAGGCAACACTTTAGGATTGTTTTCACCTCAATGGCAGAAATCACGCAGTCACATGGTCAGTCTTTGTCAGTCTGGACGTTACAGTTCAGGGTGGTTATTAATATCGGTTTACATTAAAAACATATAAAAAAAATGCTGCTTTAAAAGGACTTGGAGTAGAATAGTGATTATGCTGTTTGGAGACCATGAGAGAAATGCTGTTGGTGCGTTTGGACCAACGAGACTCCTGCAGAGCCGCCTGCACTTACTGATAGCGAGCTGATCCGACTAATTCGGCTTCAGAAAAGGGGGTAAAAAATGGGTCTGCAGCCAGGGATGGCCCTTTGTTTCATTTTGTCTAAGAATCTGTTGTGTTGCTTGAACTCCACGATAGCCTGAACTGCTTTCGAACTTGGGTTTGGCCGTCTCGCAAAAGGAAGACGCCACAGTCGTGCTGCCTGTGGGAGTGGGTCTAAGGCCGGCGCAGGCTTCTCTCTTTGGGGATTATAAACGTCTGGACCAAATGCCATATGCTGGTGATCTGGCTTAATCACCACCATGAACTCCAGTGAAATAGAGGGTTTAGAGCGCTGCTAAGTTCAGCTTCATGCAAACATGGCGACACACTGTCTCTTACAACACAATTATTCGCCATGCGGACTGCATGGAAAGTGCAAACAATACGTCTTTAAATCATCTGTTCTCTGCTTGTTTTGGTTATAGCTGTTTTTCTAACTGTATTACTGTCATTTCTTCACCTGTCTTAACTTCTTCTTCTTAATTGTACTGTCTAACTTTTGTTTTTTTGTTTTGTTTTTTTTTGTCTGCAATTTTCCTTTTATTTCCATCTGCTTCCCCTCTGTCCTTCTGTCTGTTTCCAAACCCTTGATTTAAACCTGCTCCTTTCCTTAAGACCTTTAAACCAGAAGGGAAGAGTTAGGATAATACCTGTAGATTCTGGCATGGGGGTTGAAGAGTGGGAAAACAAATACAGAAGACGATCAAAGCCTCAGCTGAGCGACTTCTTAGATGACGAGGAAGACAATGTAATCTTTCGAATGGGAAGACCTTACCCCGAGCCAGCGAGAACACCAGTGAGTCAACATCCAGTGCAGAGTAGCTTTCGGGCTGCTACTTACCCCGAAGGCTATGACACCATCGACCGGCGACGAAAGAAAAGAATAACAGACCCCAGAGGGCTTCTTGACAAGCAGAGAGAAGCAACATCTCCCTCTCTCCTCGCTCCGCTTCAGGAAAAAAGAGGGGAGCCGTTTATGCGACAGGTGGCAGAGATGCAGGAGGAAGAGGAGCGCTTCATGACCTCGACGTGCCTCAGGCCATACAAGGACGGACTTCTCTACAAAACAAGGATGTGGGCAAAAAATGAATTGGACAACACCTTAGAGAATTATGTAGCGTATAAAAAAGGGTATGATCCCAGACAGAGGGCGCGGTTTGACTTTGAATTTGAGAGCTGCCGAGATCTTCCCCACGCTGCAGGGGCTGACAAAGAGATTGATGACGTTGACTTTCTGGGGGGAGAATTTTACTCGGAGGATGCACAGCATCACAAGGAGCGGCATTCCTATGCAGGCTATGTGGAATATCCCCAGGGCCTTCGTGAAAAGAAGTGTGGGAAATCTAAAACTGGAGGATGGGTTCCCGAGGCAATACTTTCCCCTGTGGAGGAGCCAATTGATGAATATGTTGACCCGATAGATGAGCTTCAGTGTCTTGTTGATACAGTTTCTGAATATCTTGCCGAAAAAGAGGAGGAAATCAGCAAATACGGTTCCCTTCCTAAATCAAGCAAGTCGAGGCTATCTTCTCAGGGTAGCAATAGAACAGATTCGTTTGGAGAAGATCAAAGTATTTCAAAGGATTGTAAAGGAGAACCCCAAACCCAAGCAGATTCTGACCAGGGTACCTCAGCTGTGAAAAATGCAATGAGCTCATTGTTTTGCTCCATCACTGACAAAGTTGGAGGAGGCCTCAAACAGCCTGCCTCTGCTCCCCAAGCATCATCATCTCCACAAGCTGCACAGTCTGGAATAACACGACTTCTATCCTTCATCCCCACAAAGGCAAATAACACGGCTCCTGTGGCCGTCGTATCTCCAGTAGAAACCTCTCCCAAAAAGTCCTTCAACTCTCTGCCTCATCAGCCGCCACCGAACAAAATAAGAGGTTCACAGGAAACGGGAACAGCCACCAGGAGTCAAACTCAGAGAACTGCAAGAGAACATTCACCTGAGGTCCAGAGTCAACCCCAGACTGCAACAGGGAACTCCGTTTTGGAAAAACTGAATCCTTTAAAGCTTTTTTCAGGAGGGGAAGGTCAAAGCTCTGCTGATTCCAAGCAAGAGTTGGAGTCAAAGTATTCTGAAGGACATATCCAGTCAGAAGCAAAATGGGTTGATAAAGCAGTTCATCAAGATAAGCGGTCAGTGACTGGTAATGGAGCCATTAAAACAGCAAGGTTAAGTTCTTCTCAGGACACCTATTTGGTCCAACATCACAATGGCTGGAAACCAAATCCAGAGATGGATGAACAAAATGTACATGCCCCAGAGGCTCAAAAGGCTACTAGCCAAACTGCAAACACGGGGTTCTTTAGCCCTTTTAAGAAATCCTTGAGTTCACTGATTATGCCAGCCGTTCCTGTTCCACCTCAAAACGCTCCTCCTGTGGCCGTTTATCCAGTGTTTCGAGCTAACGAGAGTCCCCAGCCACAAAAACCGGCGGCGAACCAGTCTCTAAGCAGTACGCCTTCTACTCAACAACGTCCAAAAGCAGACAGCGGTGTGCTCCCTGCTTTTTTGAGGTTTTCATCCACTGAAGACACGGGTGGCGCTATGAGAACACAGAATTGCCCACAAGAGTATCAGGATTCTGCTTCATCCTGTCCCACCTCTGCCGTGCAACAAGAAACACAGCAAAAGGATGGTTTTCCAGCATGTTTGACCCTTCCTCCAATCCTGCTGGTTCAAACCAGAAGTCTAATCTTCATTCTCAGAGCAGCAGAGTGCCAACCGACCAACAGCATACCTCAAATCAAAAACCAACCAGAGCCCCTCATGGAACACAGCCTCAAAACCCTAATCAGCCTGGATCACAGTATTTTAGCACAACCCCATCAAGAGGCAGCTCTCCTGGAGGAATTTATCAGATGGGCTCAAATCAACCCAAACAAGGACTGCTATCTGGTCTACTTAATTTTGGGTCTTCTACTGACTTGTCTGGCACTGTGCCACAGCAAGCAAGCAATCCTCCTCCCAAAAGCAGTGATTTCTCACAACATCCTCATCACTCTAACCCCCAACAAAGTTCTAGTACTCCACAGAAAGGTGGTATTCTGTCAGGGCTATTGAAATTTTCATCCACAGAAAAACACACAACAAAACGTGCAACCCCCTGAGGCTGCAAAACAGGCACCGGGCGAAGCTCGGCAAACGCAACCTCAGCAAAAAGGCTTGCTTTCTGGCTTGCTTAAATTTGGCTCTACTGAGAATTGTTCAGATTCTCAAACTATTCCTCAATCTGGTAGTGATCAACACCATCAAGCCAGCAATGCACAGAAAACTCAAGGACTTACTGGAGGGATGCGGAACAGAACAATGAGCCAGCAAGAGGTGCAAGAAACCTGTAAACCAGGCTTTATTCGACAACAAACTGTTCCACTTCAACAGCCCTCACAACAAGGTGGTCTCTTATCCAGTCTTTTCAAATTTTCTTCCGCTGATAGCATAAATACACAAAACCAACCACCAGCACAGCAGCATGGAATTCCCTTCAGTAAATCCAGTCATGGACAGCCAAGACAAAATGATTTCCCAATTTCTAGCCAAAATCAACCTATGAATAGCACAACACAAACAACTCAGGGAAGTGGGCTGTTTTCTGGACTATTTAAATCCTCATCAGAAAATATAACTCAGCTACAGCCTCAAAACTTTACCCATGAGACTCAGCTAAACCAGCAAGCCAACGTGCCTTGTAGCAAGCCTTGCCCGGCACAGACAGAATCCACAAGTCAATCAGGAGTGCTTTCAGGGTTGCTCAACAAGCTAGCCAAAACTTCAGAAAGTACAGACCTGACCGGTCAAAAAGCAACAGAAAAGTCTATCCAATATACGGGGGTTACGTCTACATTCACAAAGCCAACATCACACCAAGACCAGGCACTTCATTCCTTTTCCAATGTGAAACAACGTTCCTTGCAAGGAGAGGTAGATAAAGATGAAAGGTCTCAAAGTGCTGCTCAGCAAGGCTTTTTATCTGGCCTGTTTAGCAAAAATGCAACTGAAAACTCTTTTTTTAAGCAAGCAAAAATGGGAGGTCAAAATACAGAGCAACTGTCATCTTTCACCAATACGACAGGATTAGCTTCAGGCTTGTTAAAAAGTAATACCGCAGACTTTACAAACGAAAGGTTGGAAAGATCTGCTCCGATTTGTCTGAATCCAGGACAAGGTAGACATGCTTTAATTGGTGCAATTCAGGATGAGAGTTTAGACCTGCGGACATCAGCGGCTTTTGCGAGATCTCTTCAAAGTCAGACAACGCATTACTCTTTTAGCACTGGCAATCTGTCTCAACTATACTACTCTCAGTCACTTCCATCAAATAACCCAATGGCTTATAGTACAGGAAATATTCACTCCCATTTGGAAAGCCATATTACTTCTCCAGCCATGACCCTGGAGTCATTTAAAGGTGGAAGCATTCCCTCTCTGCTAGGAGAGACAAATCAGAACCTTTACCAAGGTAATTCCTCTGGGTTTGGGATAAGTCCCTCATATGATGAAAACCAGTGGATCCGTGAAAGTCTTCTTTGGCAGCAGTTTCAGAATGAGTCCTTAAGCTATAACTATCAAGGAGAAGATCAAGGCTATACACAAAACTGTGAAGGTTTACCAGGATCTGCAATTCACTGCAGCTATTCAAATATTAATCACCGAGTGAACGATGCTTCTTGGCAAGATGTTGTACATCATGAAAAACAAATGGTATCACATGCCATTGAAGGACCAAGAAGTGAATACCCGTACCCTCAAAGAGAATTATTGAACAGCTATGAAGACTTGGGAAATATTGCATGTTCACCTAATAAAGAAGCTGCTCTCAACTTAACAACTGACCACAGTAATGCAACATTTGGGCAGTCGTTTAATGACGGTAGTTGTTACAGCTTGAACGGGGTCATGTATCATGAAGGCTATTATGAGGAGACCGCACCAAGCTTATCTTATTCAGCAAACTGGCAATATGCAGTGGAAAGGGAAAATGTACAGAATAGTCACACTAATCACATAAGTCAGCATAGTCGATATAACTCAAATAGAAACTGTTCAGCGGGCGGTAAGGCCGAGACGGAAGACTCGCTGTACCTTGAAGATGCCGAATGGTATCAGCAATGGCTTTCTCTTCTGGAGCAAGGAATGTGGTGGCCAGCAGATGATGGCGACTGTGGGTACTTTGTTTACACGGACCATGAGTACATTTATGCCTTACTCACAGATGCAGCAGGTGAATATGTGTATGCCTGTACACCCGAAGGTGAATCATGGGACAATGGGCAGACCTTAGATAGTATACCAAGTGCTTGGCTGCACAATGAGATGGTTTTGGTCTGTGGTTTTAAAATTCCCCTGTACAATGAGGATGAGCTTCTTTGGCTTCCTGGCAAAAATCATGGTGTTCCTCAACTTCTCAATGCTCCCCTAGATTTGTCTTCTGCCTACAGAAAAGGAAACCAAATCATGAATTTAAATCTTGAACAGTTCTCTGAAATGTTTGAAAATTCATTTCTGTCTCAGGGGCAGCCAAACATGAATTTCTCGTCCTACAGGTTAAATAAAGTGAGGATGGATCCAAGACAACCTACTTATGGCTATCAAGATGACTACCAAGAAATCATTGATCTCTCATGCCATAAAAGAGACCACGCCAGCCTTTATTGGAACAACCATGAAGTTAAGAAACTACTAGCTCAGAAAGTCTCTGTTTCTCTAAATTCTACTCCGGCTGAGAATTCAAATCACCAGCTCCTTCACAAATGCTATCAACCTAGCCAACGGCGCCGTTCTTCTACTGCTGTCACAGTGAAACATGTAGATGAAGTTTCAGAGGATGAATGGAGGAAAAGGGTGTCTCCAGGTGAGGAATTGCCTAATCGGCAGGTCAAAAAGATTTCTTCCCTAATATCTTCTTTTGTGAGCAAACCGTCCCAAGGGGAGTTGAAAAAACCTGGGGAGATGTATGTTGATCGAGCTGTCGGCAAATCAACACAGAACATTCTGTCATCAGGTCTCCAAAGCCTTAAGTCTAAGATTATCAAAGAAGATTCTTTTGCTGCTGTTACCCAGGCTGAAAAATCTAATCAACAAATGCAGAGACCAACCACTTCACAGGGAAGAATTCTACCAACAGTTCCCTCAGTCGCTGAAGTCTCTCAGCCTGCAACGCTCTCAAGTACAACCTTGCATAAACCCAGACTATCACGTCAAGCTACAATGGTACAGCAAGCATCCCCACCGACAAAGCCTGATGTTTCTTTACCCTCTGGGTCAAAGGAATCTCTTACAAAACCAGCTCAGCCCACGCTTTCAACTGATAAGCCAGTAGATACAAAAGGTGAAAAACCACCTGAACACTCACAGGTAGGCTTTGTGAGTTTTCTCAAGTCTGCTGTGGGCATTGATGAAACCAAACCAGATATTCAGACATCTTCTCAGTCATCTCTTAATCTCCAAAGCAAAAATGGGAGTACTACTTCATTAGCAGGCAGTGTCACTGGAAATAAAGAGACCACAAGTGTGTCAAATCTTTTTGGATCGATTGACAGCTTCTTTAGAGTCGAATCCTCCCCACCTCCACCACAAAAACAGCAGATGAAAGCTAGCATCACAGAGGGTTCATTTTCCTCTTCTAAATCAAAGGGTATAGAAAAAGAACAAACACTGGACCAACGTGGCACAGCTCGGCCAACACAAAGCCAGATACCAGGTAGAAGTACTTCAGAGGTTTCCTCTCCTAATTTACCAAAAGGCATCGAAGCAACAGAACTTAAAGGGCAAACAAAACTTGAGGCAGGAACTAAACCCTCCGGGGGACTTTTTGGATTGTCTATTGGAGATATGCTGGTAGGATCAACACCATCTTCTCATGCTGGCTCCACACCTCAGTCTTCTACACAAGCTAGTGCTCCACTGGAAGAATCATTTGGTAAAAGTATCTTGTCAATGTTTTCTGGGTCAAATCCTCCCCAGACGGCCCCTAAACCGGAACCCATGCCTCAAACACATCCACCAAATGCAGCTCAACCACCTCCTCAACAAGAAACATTTAGTAAAAGTTTGTTATCAATGTTTGGAGGATCAACCACCCCCCAGCCCCCTGAACACCCCAAACCTAATACTGAAACCTCACAAAAGGCAACTGTTCCTCCAAAAGATCCTCCAACTACAGGGTTTCTATCAATGTTTGGTGGGGCGAGCAGCAACCAGTCTCAACCTCAAACAGAATCTTTTCTTAGGGGAATTGTCCCTGGGTCATCTGAACGGACAATGAAGGGACTGTTTTCAGTGTTCAGTGATCCCAGCCCTCAG
This sequence comes from Fundulus heteroclitus, assembly GCF_011125445.2. NCBI lineage: Eukaryota > Metazoa > Chordata > Actinopteri > Cyprinodontiformes > Fundulidae > Fundulus > Fundulus heteroclitus. The sequence goes on from NC_046368.1 coordinate 6,109,357, forward strand.
CAGCCACAGCCCCCAACAGTGCCGTCTCAGCAAACAGTTGCTCAGTCACAAACTCAGCAACAGCAAGAGCCCCAGGCACAGTCTAAACCAAAAGCAAACTCACAACCACAAGAGCAGACGGCTACCTCTGTTCTCGGAGGTCTGTTGGGTGGCTTATCTAGCTCGACTGAAAGTCCAAGAAAAAATTTGTTTTCCATGTTTAGTGGTGCGACAAATTCTCAAACACCAGGTTTCGGAGTAAACATTTCCTCTACACCAGTGACTGTGTCAACACCACAACAAACCCTCAGCTCATCAATTGGTTCTAAAGAACCCCAACAACAAAGAGGAACACAAGTATCTGATATGAGTAGCCATTGTCGAGAGATGGCACCATCAGGGACTGATGCTGCCATTGTTTCGAGTGAATTGCATGCTAGCATGCCAACTGACGTTACTTTGACTAACACAAGTTCCAAAAAGGAGGAGACCACAGTTTCAAACACGGATGCTCCATCTGAAAAATCCAATTTAGAGTCTACTGGAACGCAGAAGGATGCCAGTACAGCAAGTGTCGTGCAGGATACTGTTCCTACTAAAGAATCATCAGCTGCATCGATGCTTCCTGGATCAGGCCCACATCCTCCCCAATCTGCAGGGTTTAGTTCAGAAGGTCTGGGAAAAGGCTTACTTTCATTATTTTCTACACCCAGCTCTGAACCTGCCAGTAGCCAGGCAGGACATTCACCTGCAGGATCTTTACCAGCATCCTCAGGCTCCAAGGAGCCACCAGCCAAAGGTTTATTCTCAATGTTTGGAGGTGCTGCTGCTGAGCCCTCCTCCCAGCCTGGAGGCTCACTGTTAGGGGCAATGTTTGGAGGATCTTCGTCCCAAAATTCTGCGTCTCAGACTGGGGGATCTTTACTAGGCGGTTTATTTGGAGGATCTGCATCTCAACCTGTTTCTCAGGTTGGTCCTGCAAAGACAGGAGGGTCTATTCCTCAAACTCCAACATCACAGACAGGACCATCGTTACTTGGGGGCTTATTTGGTGGACCAGGTCCTCAGGTTGCTGGATCTCAAACATCTCTTTTGGGTGGGATTTTTGGAGGCTCAGCAACCACCGTGGCTCAGACCAGTGGGCCCAATTCATCAACTCAAAGCAAAAGCTCTCTACTGGGAGGGATTTTGGATGGATCATCTTCCCAGACGGCCACTGCACAAACTGGTACATCTGTCGTCAGTGGTATTTTACAAGGAGTTGGAACTAACAACGCTTCTAGTAAAGGTGTGTCTTCAGCATTTAGCGGATCTGCTCATGCTACAGCAACACCGGAAACAGATAGAAGCGGTTCTGATGGCAAACTTTCAGCACATGTTGAAACGGGTGTAATTGATTCGGCTACCAAGAGCCCTGAACAAAGGGAAACACAACAGCAACCTGAGGGGACACTCCCTTGTGTTGAGATGAATTCATCCGCAACTGATGCCCATGTCACAGAAGACCCAATTTGCCAAAGTAGTGAAAAGTCACCCTCTTTAAGCGAAGATAATCAGTCTAAAGAATCAGAATTCCTCACGCAACCCCAATCTGAACCTAAAATTAGTGCAACTCAAGATCTGGCTCCACATAAAGTTGAAGAAGAAGCAAAGGACCCTTCTCCAGTAAGTCCTGCAGTCCAGACACATCAGAAGCCACCAGAACCAGACAGGTCCTCCATCGATTCAGCAACAGATGCTGTTACTGGCTTTATGTCTTCTCTGTTCAAACCAGCGTCTGTTCCAACTGAAGGTTCTCAGCAGACTCAGCCGCAGAAGAACTTGCCGTTTGGACCAGCTTCCTCTGGCCCCACAGGGGCATCACTGTTAGGGGGGATTTTTGGAGGGTCCAATACTCAGTCAGCATCTCCCCAAACAGGGGGATCTTTATTAGGAGGCTTATTCAAAGGAGCTGCTCCACAGTCTGGACATCACACCACAACTCCTGTCACTGGGGGTTCAATGTTTGGTGACATGTTTGGGGGAGGATCCACTGCCAAACCATCAGCTGCCTCGAGTGGCGGATCACTACTGGGTGGGATGTTTGGAGGAACAGGGGCAGGAGCAACTTCACAGCAGGGTAGTTCTCTGCTTGGAGGGATGTTTGCTGGCCCCACTGGACAGGCTGCAGGGCCACAAGCTGGAGCATCATTACTGGGCGGCATAGGTGGATCTCTGTTTGGTGGTTTGAGACAACCACCTAAACCCCCTGAACCAGTGTCACCTAAACCGAAGTCAGCTACTGCTGCAACTCCCGCTAATGCTCCGCCTGCTGCTACAGCTGGAATTACTGCTACTGCGACCACCGCTGCAGCCGTTTCATCTGCTCCATCTGACAGTATTGCAGCGACTGAAAATACTGCTGCAAAGGATAGTACTGCTGAACCTTTCAGCGTTGCTGCTACTGTCACTAATACCAGTACTGCTACTACTGCCGGTAGTGCTGAAACATCTGCAACCACTATCACTGCTACTACCAAACCTGGTCCACAGTTTGAAAATGAAAACATGGCAACGGAAGTAACTGCATCTATTTCCGAATGTAACACTCTCAAAATGGATCAAGCACATGTAACAAGCAGTAATGGACACGCACCTGAAGCATCTTGTCCCGAAGTTCCTGGAGCTACATGTGAGTCAGTGCATACTTCTAAAGACCCTACTGGTCATGTAGAAAGCACTGAGCAAGAAATGACGACTGGGCATGTGATACACGAGAAACCAATGTTCATTAAAGAAGAACCCAGCAGTGGTGAAATTGTCAAGTCAGCCCCCCCTCAGTTAGATGCTAGTAAAGCTACCCCAACGGATGAATTATCCAGTGGTGCTGAACAAACTCAAGCTAAGTCCCCATTGGGTTTTCTATCTGCTCAGAGTGACATGGGAAAATCACTTGGATCATTATTTTCACCTGCAATTCCATCTGTAGCTTCATCAGCACCTCAAACAGAGGGCGCCAGCGGTCTATTTTCAGGATTAAAATCCTTTTCTGGAAGCTTCTTTCAAGAAGAAAAAAGCGTTGCAGGGAAAGGAGAGCCAACGTCATCATTGTTTGGGGCAAAACTAAGTTTTCCTTGGCAGGCAGAGCCACCCAAGTCTCAAGCTTCCCAAGTTATAACATCTCAACCCCAGTCTGTCAGCAAGCCAGCAAGTGGTCAAACAAATAGTGCACAAAAGGCTTCACCAGCTGATCCCCATAAAACCGAACTGGTAGGTTCTGCAGACGACATAGAAACCCCCCAGATTTGCATCTCCACTCCTGATGTAGATCCTCCAGCATCCCAGACCCTAACGGAGAAGGAAAGGCTTGTAGAAACAGACCCCTCTGCAGGTTCTGCCGCAGGAGTGCAGCTGGACAACCAGTCCAAGAAGGATCTATTGATTGAGAAAAGGCTAGTAACAAATAATCAGTGGTACCCCCCCTTCACCATTTCTGCTGCATTGACAGCTTTTAAAAATGTATTCCCTGTCCAGCTCTGCAGTCCGTTGTCTCTAGTTTAGTGTGTTTGTGAATTTGTTGGTGTGTCTGACGTCGCACTTTCTTAAAGCCTCTCAAAGCAGAACTCCAAATTAATCTACAGCTTTATTTAAGCAGAATAAGGAAGACATCTGAGAAATTATCCAAAACAATTTATTCCTTCATTTCACATTTGCATTTTGTATATTTTTAAGACTTATACCAGTCTGCTACAATGAGTTTATTTTTTATTTTTTGAAAATGGAGTTCTGATTTGATTAGACCCATCGTTGAAAACATTTTATGCTGTATAAAAAGATGCATAATATTTCTTTCCTTACATTATGGCATTAAATTAGGCTAAAATGTTCCTGTTTAGGTTGTTATTGTAACGAAATTTAGTGTTGGTTACTAAATGCCAAAATAATAAGAGAAATGTTTTGATTGTTTTTAAAATCAGATGTTTTAAATACATTTAGTACTATTTGGTACTAGTGTAGTATTTGGTAGAATTGCCACTTAAACAGCTTGATTTGAGTGATAGCTGCTGGGATTTTGGCCCATTCCTCCTGATAAAACTGGTGTTACTGGGTCAGGTCTGACGGCCGGCTGGCTCAAACAAACTTTGCCCATAAATTCTTGGTGAAACCGAGATGAAAACTCAGAGATGGCCACCACAAAACAATTACTTTGTTGTGCTTGAACCACTTTGGAAGACCTTTTTGTCTCCATACGCTGCTTATTTTCACAGTTTTTAAATTCATCCTTCTGGAGTAACATCCCTCCACAACATGATGCTGCTCGTTTCACAGTTGGGATGGTTTTCTTAGACTTTTGCAAGCTTCCCACCTTTTTTTACTCCAAATAAAATGATGACTAAATACTTCAACTTTGCTTTCACCAGACCACAAGACTCATAATAATTAAGATCTTAGTCCAGGAGAGCATTAGCAAATGCTTTGGTTCTGGATTTGATTCCACATGTTGTACCAGAACCTCTTTATCCTTGTGATTTTCCCATGATGTCACACAAGGAAGCAGCTTCTTTGGGATGCACCATCAGGTGTGGCTCCATTTTACTCAGCTGTTGGGAATAAACTGATCAAAAGCTCAAAAAGCCATGGCATCTTCATCTGGGACTTTCTAAATTGCTTAAAGACATCGTGATCTTACTGGTTTTGACTTTGATAAAAGAAATAGAAGAAACCTTCTCTCATTATTCTGGCATTTAGTGAATAATAATATTGGTAGTACTGAAACTGGAAAGATTTAGTCAAATTTAATGTCTTTTTATACAGCGTAAGTAATGATCTGGCTCCAACTGTATGTCCTGCTGCTGTCAACACCGTGATTAATCTGTGTTTTATCCCAAAAAATGTCTATTATTACATTTATTAGGTGTTATGACAAACACACAGATTACCTCTGCATATTTCACCGTCAATTCAATTCAGTTTATAAATATATAGCGCTGTCACAAAAACTTGTTGTCTCAAGGTGCTTTACAAAAAAAAAAGTACTTTGATTCTGTGTCTTGAAGTTTTTACTCAAAAAGAACATGTACTAAAGATGCAGATGTAATTGTGCATAAAATCATCTTTGTTTTAATTAGAATTTGCAAGAAACAACAGAGTTGTGTGTAATGCACCATCATTTATACAGCTTTTTTTTACACATTTTACCATTTCCAACATGCAGCAGCAAGGTTGGGTGTCTAAGGGTTGATGTGGTGTGTGTGAAACTAACCCAGCTACTCCTTTAGATCAATGTTAGATTTATACTTTTTGTGCTCATGGCTTTTAGCAGGTAAGTGAGATTTTCTTAGCATCCTCCTTGTAAAGTGAGTTAAACTGTTTTGAAGTTGGATCATTTGTGATGACTTAATAGTCCACTTACCTGAATAATTAAAGTGTTGTTCAGTCAATTTCTGAATATTTCCCTTACGCTTCTCTCACAACTGTAGTCCAGTGGAAAGTAATCGTTTCGGGTCATCGGGGAACCTGAGCCAGGCCAGCTCCCAGCTGAGTGAGACCGGCCATGAAAGCACCGGAGGGTCCGAGCTGGAAGAGTCTTTCCACTCCTACCACAGCACCGGCTTACACCGCGCCGCTAACGGCCAGCCTCGCCCCGCCGCGCATCCTCCCACCAACGGGCACTCGGCCGGCAGCGAGAAGGACGGAGATGCGGAGTCTCCTGAATCAATCCGGGCTTTAAAGAGTGACGCGTCCGAAAAAGAAGCGTCTAAACTCCAAAGGTAACGTCTTTGTCCGGACCTGTTCTCGGTTTGTTTTACTGAAGGCGGAAGGGTGATGCTGACCCTTCATCGTAGGTTCCAAGATGGAGGCCAGCAGCTGCCTTTCTCCCCATCTAGAGTTCGCTGGTTGAAAGCCATCAACAGAGTGAGGGTTCAGCTTCGGGAGGTAAGCGCCTCGTCGTCCTCTATTTCAGCCGCTGCTGCTTTTATCTCGCAGCACTTTAACACACTGGTTGAGTTTAACCTCTCTTGGTGTTTAAACATGCAGAATGCACAGAAATATTTGCTTTGTCTGATTTCCTTCCTTTTGGAGTTTTCCTACAGAACAAATGTGTTTACAGATGGAACCTCGAAGGCCTTTTTCTACAGTTTTCCTGTCAAACAATCAAATATCCCGCGCATAATTCTTCACCCTATTCTTCTTTGTCTCAGTCTTAAGTGGTTATTTATTTTTACCTCACATGTCTCCTAAACGGACTCAACTTCAGCAGAGGGTTTTTTGTATTTCAGCTGCTACAGTTTTCCTCTCGTTTGTAGAGAGAAGAGTCTGGTTGAGAGCGTTGGCCTCAGAATTAGAAGATCTAACTCTCATCTTGAAATTTTCCAATCTCAGACATAATTTCTAGAAAAATCTTAATCAAACACGTGAAAACGCTCTATGGAAACTGTTAAGATTATAACATAAAAAAAACACTGATGCCTAGAGGGTTATTTCTTTGTTTCAAAGATGCTCCTTGTGAAATGGAGAATATTGGAAGGTTCTTGCATGTTTTTATGGACGGACAGATGTATGGATTATAAATGGCTGGAGTGATAAATGCATGGAAGGATGGATGGAAGAATAATTTGGACGATCAGATGGAAGGAACAGAAGGATAAATAAGTGGATGTTGGATCGATGGATGGGTGTAACAATGGTGAGATGGACCAACAGATAAGGGACAACTGCATGGATGAAAAAAACTTTTAAAACGCTACATGTGCAACATGTCTGCGACAGACTGGCGACCTGTCCAGGGTGGACTCCGCCTCTCGCCCATTGTCAGCTGGAGATAGGCACCAGCACCCCTAACGACCCCAACAGGGATAAAGCTTGACGGAAAATGGATGGATGATTCATCTGAAACATGGACAGGCGGTGGAACGGGTCTCCTCCTCCTGGTGCCATCGGCAGGACGAAGCGCTGAGTTCAGTGCTTGGAGGATGGGAGGGTCTCACAGCAGCACTTACTGCTGCTAAAAACAGTAAACTACAGACCAATGGATGCTTTTACGTGTTGTCTGTGTTGTTGCAGACTTCGGTGACAAGTCGCTAGGTTTGTCACCAGTCGCTTTTCTGAAAAAAAAGTCACTTGAGGGGTCTGAAAACTCGCTTAATCTAGCGAGAACGTCTCTGAGTTGGCATCAGTCTCTCTCCCTGACTTGCTCCTTGTACTCTAAGCTAGCGGCCCTCAAACTGGGGTCCCCGGACGCCCGGGGGTCCGTGAACCATCGGTTGGGGGTCCGTGAAACGCATGTTGTCGGGCCTGAGGAGAAACTGCGAAGGATGCGTCGGGGTTGAGCTGAGTAAGACGAGGACAAATATTTAACTCTGTCCATTTCATCATATAAGGTAAATGCCAAATTAGCAAAAATTAGGAAGTATGACAAGAATTTAAATGGCGCAGTGCCCCGGTACCAAACTAGCACTGGTACACCGATCAACCCCAGTTTGTTGTCACAGTGAGAGGCACAATAAGAGCTAGAATTAATACTGGAATATTCCTTACTTCTATATTTCCAGGGTTGGACTTATGGGATTTGTCAGATTTCCTTCACCAGCTGTACTTATTTCATGGATGTAGCTCCAATTTTTTGTTAAAATATGCATCCTTGACTCACTTCACTATTAATCATTGAATGAAGAAATATCTGCTGCACATATGTTGTTGATTTTAAACAATAATACTAATTAGGCATAACATTATGACCACTGAAAGGTGAGGTTAATGACATTGCTTGGATTAAAGGCCCATCTCAGGAAGTTAGAATATCTTCACAGTTCATTGATTTACAAAATTCACCTTTAAAAACAACCCTCATGTATTAAATAGATGCATCACAGGCATATTTATATATTTTGGTTGTTTATTTCTGCTAATCTTTAGTATAATTGGCTTAAAGCTAATGAAAACCCGAAATGAAGAAAATAAAAGAAACTATTTTAATACAGATATCTTCTGTTCTGGACCAAACAGTCGAGGGTCAGACCTGCAACCTGACAGTAAACCAGCAGGCACTTGTTCAATTCAATTCTATTTATAAAGCGCAAATTCATGAAACACGTCATCTCAAGGTTCTTTCCAAAGTCAGACTCCATCAGATCCTCCAGGTTGGTGAGAAAGTTTCCTCTCTAAGGAAACCCAGCAGGTTGCATCTAGTCTCTCCAAGCAGCATTCACTCCTCCTGAAAGAGCGTAGAGCCACAGTGGACAGTCGTCTGCATTGTTGATGGCTTTGCAGCAATCCCTCATACTGAGCATGCATGAAGCGACAGTGGAGAGGAAAACTCCCCTTTAACAGGGAGGAGAACCTCCAGCAGAACCAGAACCAGACTCAGTGTGAACGATTGACACCCTCAAACGGAGAATGAGCTACAAAAGGTGATTGCTAAAGAAGCTGGCTGCTTCTATTAATGGAAAGTTAAGTGGAAGGAAAAACTGTGGGACAATAAAACTGCACAAGGATCACAGACAACTTCTGGCGTGAGAGGGTTGTGAAGCGAATCCCAATCTGGAGATTTTGGGAGATTCACCATGTGTGAGCTGAAGCTTCAAGAGTCACGACTCCTTAACAAGAGACGGCTGAAATGTCCCATCTGTGCTAAAGAGAAAAAGGACTAGCCTGTTGCTCAGAATTAGATTTTTTTATTCAATAAAAAAACTAGATGGCAAGTTAAAGATTTATGCTGATGCCAGACACAGGTTTAGTAGAACCCATTCCTCTGTGGGTCAATGGGTAACACACTGTTGGACAGATGCTCATGACGTTTTGTCTGTTGAGTGTTAATAACGTCAGTAAGTGTTGGTATTTTTGCTGCTAGCATGTGTGGAAACAGGAAATAATGAATGAGAGGAGAGAATTGGCGGCGTTACAGCGTCAGATTAGCATTAGGCTGAAAACACAGCGCCTGAGGGGGAGAGAGGGAGCAGAGGAGCATGGAGCGGGGTGGGAGGAACGCCTTCTCCTCCTGTCCGTATTCTCCTCTTAGCGACAGAAACCAGAGCTCCAGCAGCTCGGCGCTCGAGTCACTTAAAGGCTTAAAGTGCTAAATTTGCTGAATTACTGCAACACGTTGAGTAAAAACCAAGAAAAAGCCTGATAACCATCATCATCACAGCGCTCCAACGATGCTGGCCATGTGGATCTGACTATCTAACAAGGTTAGCTCTACAGTTTCATTCCAACAAGGTAAGGTCTGTGCTTTAGTGTTTACTTCTGCTGTTTCTTTCTGCAGAATTAAAATACGCTCGTTTGTTGGTATTTATGGCACAGTTAGTATTTAGCTTTTGATCTGTTCTCTGAAACTTGAAAACTTGTTTCTGCTGTTCATTAGAAGCGCTGCGTAACACGTTATAGTTCAATAAAATTTTATTCATATAGCACCACGTCGTCAACACACGTCACCTCACGGCACTTTACAAAGACAATTTATTTAAGGTAGGGTCTAAATGACTTTAGGAAGAAGCAAGTATTTTAAATCATTTATTTAAAATCCAGATGTATGTTTTGTGTTCATATCAGCTTGCAGACGACCAAACCGCTGGCAGTGCCACTGAGGAGCGGTACTTTAATTTGTTCTGTTTTACAGGTCCATCTAAACAAATTAGATCATTAAAAAGTTGTTTTTGTGTGTGAATCAATAAAAAGCTGGAACTCGTGTAAAGAGTGATCACAGACAGAGTGATGAACAGTATTTCAAGTCTTCCTTGTTAGTTTTGATGATGCTGGGCTTATAGCTAAAAAAATAAAAATAAATTTGCTTTGTCAGAGAATGTTAATATTCCACAAGATCAATTAAAAAAAAAAAAGGATTCTAAATCCTGCACAGTCTTGGGAAATATGTCCAGGAAGACCGTAGCTGGCTCAGAACGCTGTATTGAAGCATATTAATGGAAAGTTGAGTGGAAGGAAAAGGTGGAAGAAACGAGGTTTCAGAAGCAACAGGCATGTGACGACCGTGTAAATTTCCCACAAAACTCTGGATTTGTAACTTTTTCCGCTGCACATTTTTCTTCCGCTTAACCGTTGGTTAATATTTACTCCATGACCAGCCAGCTGCTGCAGCAATGACCCGTTTATGTCTTTCCCTCTTTGGTGAGCGAGTTGATGGTTGTCTACAGGTTAGCAGTGTTCCCCAGAGTTTACAGAGAACACAATGTTGCTCTTTAAGTCGTCGTTTTATTGACTTTAGGTAATATTCTAATTTTCTGAGAAACTGAATTTTGGGGATTTTATCAGCTGTAAGTCCTAATCAAATAGGAATCTATATGAAATAAAGTTTTAGACGGTGTCCTAATCTGCTGGGATGCATGTCCATGCAGCTATTATTATTATTATATTATTATTATTATTATTTAGTAAAGCATATCTTAGTGAGCTGGTCAGTCAGCTTAACACTTCTAATGGCGTTTATGAAATTAGCCTAAAATGGGGATTCAAATATCTGCAGCTCTCACAAAATTGTAATTATAAAAATGATGATGATGTGCTTCACATTTTAAAATGTCAAAGTGCTACTTGAGGAAAGGGGGGGGGGGGGCTGATAAAACGAGCAGTAAACTGAGATTATGTTTCTGATATCAAATAAATTATGCTGGGTAAATTATTTTCCTCATGCAGGAACTTTTCTGAGAACAAAACAAGAAACTTACATTCATTTCATTTATTTACTCAAGATAATTCTACCTAGCTTCCATCCTTCCCTTCCTCCCTCCTTTCCTTCCCCCCTTCTTCTC